>NC_089586.1:19866364-20027229 GCF_019320115.1 Miscanthus floridulus | reverse complement strand
GCTTTCACCGATCACCAGATTGGATGACAAATCTTTTTCTCGTAAAGTGGTGTCTGAGGCAGGAACAGGGGAACAACTACTGTGGTTACTATGTTTGCAAGTTTATCAAGGTGCTCTCCCAAGAACTCCTACAGAGAGACTCAAAGTAGTTAAAAATACACTATATATTCATTTAATTATTATTATTGATTGTGTTACTATGTCTTTATATATATATAATGTACATATATTAATTTATTTTCCTTTAATTCAAACCTGTAGACTCGATGGTTGGGAAAAGGTCATACGGCAAGACCAAATCAAAGCAATTCAAGAGTCTATAGTTGGATTTTTTAATGAGCAGGTCATCGATTCCAAGGGCGAGTTCCTACTTCGACCCAACACTGCCATTGAAGCCAAGCTAGAGGATGAGAAACTTGTTATGTCACAACAACTATAATGCAATCTTTTGTAATATATGCACATGAAATAATATAATGTAAAATAACACATATGCATGCATGCATGTAAATATATATATGATGCATGCATATATATAATATAATTATATACAATATATATATATATATAGTGTATATTTCTATGCTTGAATTGTGTGATTTAATACTTCATTTGTCTTTGTAACGAACCATACTATATGCGCGTATAAATATATAATTAGCGCGTACAATAACGACTTAGAAAACCTATTATTTTGAAAGAAAAAAAAAAATGAAAAGTAAAAGAAAAAAGAAAAAACCTTTATCCCGGTTCGTATTACCAACTGGGACTAAAGGTGCCGGCCATCGTGGCAAATGTCAGGAGGCACCTTTAGTCCCGGTTGGTGTGACCCACCGGGACTAAAGGTCCTCCTTTAGTCCCGGTTCCTGACCCGGGACTAAAGGACCCCCCCTTTAGTCCCGGATGCTTGCTCCCGGGTGGGGAACCGGGACTAGAGGGGGTTCCCCACCGGGAGTAAAGCTCGGTTCTCTACCAGTGGCCACCACATGGCCCCGGCGGTGTCCCCTCAAGCCGCACGCCACGCCGCGCCACCGGCACATGGGAATGGACATGTTGCCCCACGAAGCTAGGGCTCTCGATGGGTCACTCCTCACGAGTGACTTGAATGACATGAGCGCGAGCTGGTCGGAGTCGGCGATGTGGGGGGCGATTGCTCCATGAGCTGCCAGTGATGTCTATGCCATGAATGTGGCAAGGCAAATGTGGAAGAAGGCGAGCATGCTCAAGAGAGGCTTGATGAGGAGCACCACCATGGTGACTGTATAATGTTTGCAGACAGCAAGCAGCCTTTATTAGATAGGCAACCCGACCGTATAGACATGGTGCTTATATGGAGGCAGTAGTTGCTACGAGTCAACCGAAGAGGACGACGACTTCGTCGAGCGTTGACATGGTGCTTTATATAAGTATAAAGAAAGAATATCCCGTACCAAGCAGGCAGCAGGCCGCCGCCGCCCTTGCTGGCTGGCAGGCAGGCAGCAAGCCGCCGGCGCCCTTGCTGTGCTGGCAGGCAGGCTGGCCGCCGCCCTTCCAGGCAGGCAGGCAGCAGCCGCCGCCGCCCTTGCTGGCTGGCACGGGAGGTCGGGATCGGGAAGGCGATGGGCGCTTAGCAGCCGGGGAACGGGAACGTGCCCACTTGGTTCCGATTCGCGGAACAGGAACATGGCGGGACGCCGTCCTGATAGACGATGGAACGTGACTCGCAACCACGAGCAGGAACGTCGGGTCCCAAATGAGGATGGAACGTGCGGGGAAGAACACACCTCAGGTGAAGTCAGGTCGCGTCGCTCACGGTCGCTAGCTGCTCTCGCCGGCTGCCCAGAGCCCTGGACGCCGAGCCCGCGAATGGGGAACCCCACACTCCCGCTCCGTAGCGCCGCAGCTTCTCGACGCCGCAGGAAGCGCCCGAGGCCGCCGTACGCCGCGACATCCGATGACGTCACAGTCTCGCAATCTTGCTAGAGTGGCCGTGCGCTCGTCAGCTCATGTGGTGCGTCGTGCGCGCTGCGCCATGCCCGTGCGTAGCGTAGGTATAGATGGCCATTCGGGCCGCCCGACCTGGCCCGGCACGGCCTGGTAGGGCACGGCATGGCAGAGCATGATGGGCCGCCGTGCCATGCCGCCCCAGTCCACCGTGCCTAGCCGACGGCCCAGGCACGGCCTGTCGGGCCACTTTCCATGCCGGGCCGGCCCGGAAAGCACGACCTTTTTAACAGGCCAGGCCGGCCCGAGGCCCGCATCAGCAGGGGAAGGAAGAGATGACGGAGGAGACGAGGTCTTCAGATCGGCCGCGTGCTCCAACGGCGCCGGCGGCGGCGGGTGGCCAGGAGGAGGAGAGAGAGAGCGAGGTGGGGGAGGGGAGGCCGTAGGCGCGAGCTGCTCGAGTCACGGGAGGTAGCGGGCTGGCGGTGACCGCTGGATCCAACGGCAGGAGCTAGGAGGAGGATGGATGAGGCCGGATCCGTGGAGGATGGATGAGGCCGCCCGCTCGACGCTGCTGCTGCTGTCGAGCTCGACGTCGCCGCAACAGCGCTCGACACTGCGTCACTATCGCCGTGGGGAGGCCGTGAGGGAGGGAGAGGCCATCCGCGCCGCGTCGCGGGAGGAAGACGAGGCGTGCAGTTGTGGGCTTGTGGCGTGGCGGAGGGGACTGCGCGGGGCGCCGACGGCGGGGAGGGGGAGGGGAAAGGAGTTAGGGTTCGGGGGTGGAAGGAGCGACGGAGCGTGGGGCTCCGCGGGGGAGAGCCGCGGCCGCGCTGGCCGCTGGGCTTGCGGTGCGGCGGAGGGGACTGCGCGGGGCGCCGACGTTGGGGAGGGGGAGGGGAAAGGAGTTAGGGTTCGAGGGTGGGAGGAGCAACGGAGCGTGGGGCTCCGCGGGGGAGAGCCGCGGCCACGCTGGCCGTTGGGCTTGTGGTGCGGCGGAGGGGGCTGCGCGGGGCGCCGACGGCGGGGAGGGGGAGGAGAAAGGAGTTAGGGTTCGGGGTGGGAGGAGCGACGCCATGGCCCATGGGGCTCCGCGGGGGAGAGCCACGGCCACGCTGGCCGCTGGGTGTGCGGGCGTGTGGCTTATATATGAGGAGGGGGGAGGCGGAGATGGTGGGCCAGCCGTGCTGGGCCACGGGGAGAGGAGTGGAGTGAGGAGGGGGAGGGGGTGGCCGGGCCGCTACCGGGTCGGCTGACTCAGGCCGGGCCATGCGGTGCCAGCCCACGGGCCTGAGCAGCGGCCTAGGCACGGCCTATTGCCTCGGGCTGGGCTAGCACAGGCCCACATGCCACCAGGCCGTGCCGTGCTCGTGTCAAGCTAAAAAATGGGCTTCGTGCCGTGTCATCGTGCCTCGGGCTGCATGGCCAAGTATATGCATAGGTAGCGGTGGCCGGCAAAAACTAGAGCTAGCGATTGGCCTGGAACCTGGACTAGAATGGGCTTCACACAAAAAAAACACAAAAAAACTGGATAAAAAGATGACATGATGGGAGAGTTAAAGCATCTCAAGTTTGACGTGGACTATTTAATTGGTTGCAAAGGTGAGCTAAATTTAGCAAATGAATTTTGTAGGATCTACAGGAAGATAAAGAAGGCCTAGGGGGGTGAATAGGCCTGTAAAAACTCAACTCAAAACTCCGTTAGAATAGAGGACGGCACTGCCGGCCTTACAGGGCAGCACTGTCGCTCTACGAAAAATAATCTAACACAGTTGAGATTTAACAGAGATGAACCTGACCCCACTAGCTGCTTAATCCTGTAGTATAACTTCAAGATCCAGTTCAAAGATTGTATACCACAGAAACTTCACACAAATATGAATCGAGCAACTAAACCCTAACAACAGCTAGCAATAAGATGAACAACAAGTATAGTAAAGATGAAGCACGCAAGACACAAGATTTATCCCGTGGTTCAGTTCACCACTAAGGTTTGCCTAAGTCCACGTTGTTGAGGAAGCCACAAAAGGCTTGAGCTTGCCACAAAGGCTTGCCTTACCCTCGTTCTCAAATCAAGAGAGTGAACTCTTGAAGTGAGGGGTGATTTCTTAGCTTTCGAATGAGGTTACAAACCTCCCAAGGCTGCCACACGAGTTGGCAAGCATAAGGGCGACGCCTAGCTGGCTAGGAGCAAGCTCTAAGAGTAATAAATCATAGAACCGCTGGCCAAACGTGAACCAAATGCTCTTAGACTTTGGGAATCAGTGGATCTTCTCTCCAATCGAGTTTTGCTGCCTTTTCTCTCAAGTTTTGATGGTTGGTGAAAGCATCTAGGCCCCTAGTAGGGTTTCAGTGATTAATGACAATACAATATTACTATGACTAACGTGTATTTTGCAGAGGCAATTAAGTTAGGTCATGGTAATGGAGATCGATTGGGCAATCGAGTTGGTCATGCCCCTACGATGGAAATCATTTTGGTTTTCAAAGGATTGACGATAAGGTTAAGGATGACTAGTTCTAAGTGTCGATTGGAGTTGGAGAGACACTTAGAGTAGTTTAGGACTTTGTTTTTCCTTTGACCGTACTATTAAGGGGGGTATGAACGGGTAGCTTGACCTAGTTAAGCCTAGTGAGTTAGGTGTGGTGCACACTTGTTAAAACTAGCTCTAGGTAGCTCCTATGAATGCCTAAGATCCTTTGGAGCAAACTTCATTCACATATGTTCGAGAGTTGGAAGTGAATGGAGGGTCAAAAACTGACCGGACGCTGGCTCCGGTGCGACCGGACACTGGCCGCAGGGTCCGGTCAGTTCATTTGATCAAGCAGACAGTGTTCGGTGTGACCGAACATTGGATCGGTTAAGTGACCGGACGCTGAAAGGCAGTGTCCGGTTGACTCTAGTAAGGTTCCAGAGAAGGGAATCTATGACCGGACCCTGAGGGTTCAGCATCCGGTCGAGTCCAGTAAGGGTCCAGTAAAGGTCTTATGCGACCGGACGTGTCCGATCAGTGCTGACCGGACCCTGCCAGCGTCCGGTCAACTCATTTTTACTGGTTCACGGGTTGAACTGACCGGAGCATCCGGTCACCCCGCAGAAGCTCATAACAGTTCGTTTTTCAGGCTGCCTTATAAATAGAGCTCCACTCGTGTGTGGAGTTACTTTTGCTCATTCCAATAGCTGAGAAACACGTTTGTGAGTGCCAAGAAGAGCAAGGTCCTAGTGAGGTGTTTGTGATTTGAGAATCCAAGAGTGAAACCTCATTAGTGAGTCAAGAGTAGACAAGTGTGCATCCATCGTCTCATTAGGCTTCGCGAGGTCAAGTGAGAGTTCGTGCTTGTTACTCTTGGTGATCGCCATCACCTAGACGGCTTAGTGGTGATTGGGAGCTTGGTGTTCACCCGGCGGAGCTTGTGGGTGACCCAACTCAAGTTATGAGCGGCTTTGGGTGATTCGCCGCGACGGAGTGTCAAAGAATCAACCCGTAGAGAGCACTTGATCCTTGTGTGGATCAAGGGGGAGCTACACCCTTGCGCGGGTGCTCCAATGAGGACTAGTGGGGAGTGGCGACTCTCCGATACCTCGGCAAAACATCGCCACGTTCCTCTCACCATTTACTTTGAGCATTTACTTTAAGTATTTACTTTGAGCAATTCAATACTTGTCTTTACATTCATAGAATTGCCATGCTAGAGTAAGTTTGGAACATAGGTTGCAAGTCTTTTATGCGTTAATTTGATAGAAACATTTTTCTAGGCACAAGGGGTTAATTGGGCTATCCGTAGGATTTGATTATTGCAAGAAAATTTAGAATTAGCCCAATTCACCCCCCCCCCTCTTGGGCATCTTGATCCTTTCAATGGTATCAGAGCCTCGTGCTCACATTTTTAAGCTTAACCGCTTAGAGTAAGATATCTCACGGGGATGGACCTCCTTCTATCTTCGAGGGGGATGATTTTCCATATTGGAAAATTCGCATGGAGGCATACCTAGAAGCTCTAGACGTTGGAATACTTAGAGCTGCCTCTCAAGGATTCCCAACACCTAAGAATCCCACACAACTTCAAGGCGATGAAGTGAACTATAAAAAATGGAATGCAAAGGCTCGCAACACCATCTTTAGAGGTCTTTGCAAAGATGTGTTCAACCGCGTAAGGAACCACAAAGACGCCCATGCACTATGGTCGGACGTTTGTGCGCTCCATGAGAGAACTAAGACTGAGCGTGAGGAACGCTATCATCTTGTGATTAAAAAGCTAAATTCATTTGAGATGCTTCCCAAAGAATGTGCTAATGAGATGTATTCATGTTTGAATGTTCTTGTAGAGGAAGTCAATGGGCTTAGACTTACTCAAATGTCGCCATTCGACGTTGTGAGAAAGATCTTGAGTGTCCTCCCCATTGACAAATATGGCCATATTGTGACCGTGCTACACCAAGGTGATCTTTCCACCGCTACACCGACACAAATCTTGGGAAAGATCAATGCTCATGAGATGTACATGCACATCACCCCACAAGATGGCTCATCCTCTACAAAGAAGAAAGAGAAGGACTTAGCATTCAAAGCTAGCCAAGATAAGGGCAAAGCAAGACTTGAGTATGAGAGCTCAAGTGATGAAGATGATGAAGAAAGCCTTGCTCTCATGGTGAAGAAGACCGCCAAGATGCTAAAAAGGCTAAACAAGAGTGGCATCAAGTTTGATGGCAAGAAGAAGTTCTTCACTAGCTCAAGAAGAAAGCCAATCTCCGAGATGGATTGCTACAATTGTGGCAAACTTGGCCATCTAGCTCATCAATGTACAAAGCCCAAGAAAGACAAGGGCAAGAAAGATGACTCAAGCAATGAAGATGAAGATGAGAAGAAAAAGAACAAGCCATACAAGAAGAGAGATGGCAAAAGGAGGGACTTCTACAAGAAGAAGAAAGGTGGAAAGGCCTACATTGTCGGTGATTGGCTCACGGACATTGATTCATCAAGTGGATAATCCGATGATAAAAGTGACGATGAAAAGGTGGCCACCATTGCTATTGATCTTGCATCTTCACCACCATCATTGCCATCATCCTCTACACACCTATGCCTTATGGCCAAAGGTGAACGCAAGGTAACTAAGAGTGATGATAGTAGTGATGATGAACATGCTAGTGATGATGATAGCGATAGCGATGATGATGACTCACCTACATATGATGATCTTGTCAAAATATTAAGAAAATAAACTAAGATCATTAGAAAGAGTAGAGCTACAAATGAAAAGCTTGATGCTAAAAATAATTCACTCTTAGCTAAGTGTGATACATTGGAAAAGGCTAATGATGAGCTTCGAGAAACTAATGATGTTATATCATCCAAACTCAAGGAGCTCAAATCCTCCAAGAAAGAGCTTAAAGATAAAAATGATAAACTTGAGTGGGTGCACAATGAACTCATCACTAGCCACAACAAGCTAAAAGATGAATACACTACTCTTAAGATTAATCATGATACTCTTGTTATTGCTCAAGAATTTTTACCAAATGAGCCACATGATTCTACTAACCATGTTGTCAAGATTGATATAGCTACTTCATGTGATGATTTAATTGATTAAAGCATTGAGCATGGATCTAGTAGCAAAGGCAAGCAAGTGGTTGAGTGCAATGACTATAATGAGTATGTCAAGCTCAAGAGTGACAATGAGAAGCTCATGAAAGATCTTGAAGAGATGAAAAGTCACAACACAATTGTGCTAGAAACTCTTGATCATGACAAAGAGTTGATCCTTGAGAATGAGAAGCTCAAAGAAGAAAACAAGAAACTCAAGGAAGAGAAGAACAATGATATTCTCAAGGAAGAGAACAAGAAGCTCAAGATGGAGAAAGAGCATCTCAAGGTGGGATTGAGCAAGTTTGCTAGAGGCAAGCATCTCTAAAGTGAGCTACTTATGAATACTGTCATGAAGATGGATAGAAGTGGCATTGGATATATGGCAAATGTAGAGAAGAAGAAGGCCCAAGCTCAACACCAATAATCAAAGCCAAAGCCAAAGCCAAAGAGATGTTTTGAGTGTGGACAAGAAGGCCACTTTGCTCATGAGTGTCAAACTCCACCACCACAACCTTTGCCTAAGCATGCTAGACCCTTTGCTTTCAATGCTCACTACATGCTTAGAAAAGATTCTAGTGGAAAGATGAAAGTCATGTTTTTAGGACCCCCCAACAAGAGTAGGCCTAAGAAGATTTGGGTGGCTAAGTCACTTGTTGAGAAGGTGAAGGACCCTCAACAAGTTTGAATTCCTAAAGTTTGAATCTCATGTGTGTAGGTGAACTACAAGACCGGTAGAAGTCATTGGGTTATTGATAGTGGTTGCACTCAACATATGACCGGTGATCCTCGTATGTTCACCTCACTAGATGAAGAGGTAGATGGACAAGAGAAAATAACATTTGAAGATAATTCAAAGAGCAAGGTTAAAGGATTGGGCAAAGTGGAAATATCAAATGATCATTCTATCTCCAATATGCTCTATGTTGCTTCATTAAGCTTCAACTTGCTATCCGTTGGGCAATTGTGTGATCATGGCTTTCAATGCTTATTCACCGAGAAGGAGGTTGTTGTATCCAAGGTAGATGACAATCAAGTGATATTCAATGGATTTAGATACAACAACTTATATCTAGTTGACTTTACCTCCGAAGATATAAACTTGAAGACTTGCCTATTTACCAAAACAACACTTGGGTGGCTATGGCATAGAAGACTTGCTCATGTTGGGATGAGCTCACTCAAGAAGCTTATGAAGAATGATTTGGTGAGAGGGTTGAAGGATGTGAAGTTTGAGAAGGACAAGCTTTGTAGTGCATGTCAAGCCAGCAAGCAAGTTGCAAACACTCATCCAACCAAAGCTTTCATGTCAACCACAAGAGTGCTAGAACTCCTACACATGGATTTATTTGGACCAACAACATACAAGAGTTTGGGAGGAAATCTCTATTGTTTTGTGATTGTGGATGACTATTCAAAGTATACATGCGTGTTCTTTCTTCATGACAAATCCGAAGTTGCATCTTGCTTCAAGAAGTTTGCCAAGAGAGCTCAAAATAAATTTGAAGTAAAGCTTAAGAAGATTAGAAGTGACAATGGAAAAGAATTTAACAACACAAATATTGAATCCTGTTGTGATGAAGTTGGAATCAAACATGAAGTCTCCGCAACCTATACTCCTCAATAAAATGGTATAGTTGAGAGAAAGAACCGGACTTTGATCACTCTTGCAAGGACAATGCTAGATGAGTACAACACCCCCGAAGCTCTATGGGCGGAAGCAATCAATACCGCATGTTATGCATCCAACCGCCTATTTCTTCAAAAGTTCCTTGTCAAGACACCGTATGAGTTGCTCAATGGGAAGAAGCCGAACGTCTCCTTCTTTAGGGTGTTTGGTTGCAAGTGCTACATCTACAAGAAGCGGCAACACCTAGGGAAGTTTCAAAGACGTTGTGATATAGGTTTTCTTGTTGGTTACTCATTGAAGTCCAAAGCATATAGAGTATTTAATCATGCCACCGGCTTGGTTGAAGAAACATATGATGTGGAATTTGATGAATCTAATGGCTCCCAAGGAGCACATGAGAATGTTGATGATGTAGGTGATGAACCATTGAGGGAGGCTATGAAGAATATTCCGGTAGGAGACATCAAGCCAAAAGATGATGAAGATGATGTACAAGTCATTAACTAATCTTCTTCATCAAGTGTGCCACAAGATGGTGAAAAAGATAGGAGAGTAGAAAATGAAGATACTCATATCTCCCATGAGCAAATGGTGGTACAAGCACAAGATGTTGATGCTCCACAACCTCCTCCTCAAGTGGTCAATAGAAGAAATACACCTCTCCTACAAGATCATCCACAAGATCTCATCATAGGGAGTCCATCAAAGGGTGTAATGACTCGATCTCAAAAACTTACTTCATTTATTGCTCATCACTCTTTTGTCTCTTGCTATGAGCCTACCAAGGTAGAAGGAGCTCTTAAAGATCCGGATTGGATCAATGCCATGCATGAAGAGTTGAACAACTTCACTCGCAATGAAGTTTGGACTCTTGAAAAGCAACCAAAAGGTGCAAGAGTCATTGGAACGAAGTGGGTGTTCCGCAATAAGCAAGATGATAGAGGTGTTGTTGTGAGGAACAAGGCAAGACTAGTTGCAAAGGGGTTCTCTCAAGTTGAAGGTTTGGATTTTGGAGAGACCTTTGCACCGGTTGTAAGATTAGAAGCCATCCGTATCCTTCTTACATATGCATCACATCATGAAATGAAACTATATCAAATGGATGTGAAAAGTGCTTTTTTAAATGGCTTTATTAATGAACTAGTCTATGTTGATCAACCTCCCGGGTTTGAAGACCCTAGATACCCTAATCATGTTTATAGGTTGTCCAAGGCACTATATGGGCTTAAGCAAGCCCCAAGAGCTTGGTATGAGCGCCTTTGGGACTTCCTTATTGAGAAGGGCTTCACCATTGGGAAGGTCGACACCACACTATTCACCAAGAAGCTTGATGGGCATATCTTCATTTATCAAGTATATGTTGACGATATCATCTTTGGATCATCAAATAAAGACTCATGCAAAGAATTTGGTAAATTGATGTCGAAGGAGTTCGAAATGTCAATGATTGGTGAGCTTACATTCTTTCTTGGTTTTCAAGTCAAGCCAATGAAAGAAGGCATCTTCATCTCTCAAGAGAAATATACAAAAGATCTTCTCAAGAGATTCAAGATGGATAAATGTAAGCCAATCAAGACACCAATGCCTACAAATGGACATCTCGACCTAGATGAGGGAGGTAACCCAGTTGATCAAACTCTCTACCGTTCTATGATTGGTAGCTTGTTATATTTAACCGCATCTAGGCCCGACATCATGTTTAGTGTGTGTATGTGTGCTAGATTTCAAGCTAGTCCTAAGGAAACACATTTAATTACCGTAAAAAGAATCCTTAGGTATCTTAAGCACACACCAAACATTGGCCTTTGGTATCCCAAAGGAGCATTATTTGAATTAATTGGCTATTCCGATTCGGATTACGCCGGATGCAAAGTTGATAGAACGAGCACATCCGGAGGGTGCCATTTGCTTGGTAGATCACTTGTGTCTTGGTCCTTCAAGAAACAAAATAGTGTGGCTTTGTCCACCGCCGAAGCGGAATACATTGCCGCGGGTGCTTGTTGTGCACAAATATTATACATGAAACAAACTTTGCTAGACTATAGAGTAGTTCTAGAGAAAGTACCTCTTTTGTGCGATAATGAAAGTGCGGTAAAACTTGCAAATAATCCGGTTCAACACTCTCGCACCAAGCACATAGATATCCGCCATCACTTTCTAAGAGATCATGTTGCCAAAAATAATATATCACTAGAAGGTGTAAGATCTGAAGATCAATTAGCAGATATCTTCACTAAACCGCTAGATGAGGCTACTTTTTGTAGATTGCGGAATGAGCTCAATGTACTTGATTTTAGTAACTTCACTAAAAACTGAGCTTGTGTTGTCCCTTGCATTCATTGTAATATACAACATGCTTGATTTGTGGCAATGCATATAGAGCTTGTCTAACATGGTTAAGATAACCGCCGAAAAGCGTGTGAAGAAGCTTAACCTTGGATCAAACTTGACAAGCAACTAGATTTACTTACAAGTATTGCATATGCCTGAATGTTGTTCTGTCGTTTTGTTCCATTTGCCCTCTTGTTGCCTAATTTCTTAAAAAGAATTATAGCCTAAGGCAAAATATTTTGAAAAATATGAGGGTTTGAGAGAGGTCACTCACATCAGTCCCAATCGGTGCTTATTTGGATCTTATTCAAGTTGGGACTTGATTGGGAACAGGCAGCGCAAAGGAACTTTGAAGATTTGCTGAAAAAGGTGCACCGGACGCTGCACCGGACGCTGTTGTCCAGCGTTCGGTCAGTTCACAGGAGGTGAACTGCTGCCGAAGGAGTGATCGGACGCTGCTTTTGTGCGTCCGGTCAGGAGGGGATCCAGCATCCGGTCGATCAAAGGAAGAATAGGCAGTACTAACCGGACCCTGCTTGCGTCCGATCATGGACCACCGGACGCGTTCGGTCCCGATTCTAGAGGAATTGGACTTCTCTGGAATCGACCGGACGCTGGGTGGTAGCATCCGGTCGCTACCACCGAAGCGTCCGGTCAGTGGATCTCGCGTGACTTTAGGTCTCTTTTCTCCGTTTCCTTCTCTGTCGCGTTTGGGACCCTCATATAACCGCAACCTTTGGGTTCTTTCATCTTGACCTAACCCGAGCCGCCGAATCCTGCCCTAGCCCGTGCCACCGCCAGGTCACCACCGCTGCTCACCCGCGCCAACGCCGCCGTCTAGCACGCCATGCCGCCGCAGTCGAGCCCGCAGCCGAGCTCTGTGCCCCAGCCATGCACGCCACCGCGCCTTCCTTTGGCTCGCTCGCCTCCGTGCCACCACAGCCCACTGCCGAACCTCGCCGCGCGCCTCTCACGGATTGGCCAAGCCGACGTCTTGCCCGTGAATCCGGCGCCTCTGGTCTTCTTGCTGCTCATGCTATCTAGCCCTAATCCTTGGTAAGCCCCTTTTTCTGCCGATTCATCCGGCTACCCATCTTTTGCGCTGCAACCCGAATTTCATCATTGTCACTGATCCACGGCCAATTCCTCGCAGGGCTTCGAAAACCCTAGCTCCAGCCAGTTCCGAGGGTTCCCCCACGCGACGTCTTTCCTTTTCCCGGATCGCTGTTCATTAGGTAGCTTGCCCGTCGTCTCAATTTCATACCTACATTGCTTGCTTCCTAGGTTTTTGCATCTAGTAGATATAATGTATTTATTCGTATATCCATCTATTCTATCGTGCAGCGAGTCGGTGCCGTTGTGGTTCTTGTGGTAGTTGGCAGTCAACTCGGAGCCAAGCTCGCGAGTAAGGATCGAGGCCAAGCCTCGAGAGTGTCAGTTTGTCTGTTGATCTTCATCAGCGGCAGTTCATCATCTTGTCAGTTCAGATGGCTCGCACCAAGAACATTGGTGGTGGCCTAGGTGATGATGATCGGAGGCCCCTGCCTCGCCAGCCAGCAGGATCGAAGGGCAAGTCAACCAAGCAGGTGACATCTAAGAAGCGCAAATACCCCGATGCAGAGACAGCGAGAGCAGCAGTTGTTGCAGAGGCCGCAGAGTGTGCTGAGAGAGGCGGTGCCCACAGTGGAGTCGTCATAGTAGATCAGCTGGCACCAGATGCGCATGACAGACTGAGGGAGATTGAGCGGCTTCATGGTAGTCCACCTGGGACTGTCATGATGGTAGGACGTCGTCTAGCCATTGAGGAGCCTCAGCGTCAGGGGGAGTCCTAGCAGGAGGCACAGCAGCAGCCCCCACCAGCAGAGCCTCAGCCATCCCAGGAGACTTAGGAGGGTCAGCAGACCGAGGAGACCAAGCCGGTACCTCAGCTACGCCGCTCGAGTTGTACTAGTGCTACAGTTCCACCGAGGCCGGCTACACAGCGTAGGGGGTCACGCCCTCTGCCCAGACCATAGGGTCCACCTCTAGTGGTACACCTCGACTTGAGGGCCGCTACAGCCAGGCAGGTTCACCAGCTACGCTTTGTTGAGTTCGAAGTGTGGTTCCCTTCGAGGAGGGATGAGAGAGCAGCTGAGGGGTTCTATACACTGCTCTAGGAGGACTTCTACAATACCTATATCAACAGTGGGGCAGTGTTCAGATCACAGAGGGTCTGCAGTTTGGAGTCTATTGTGGCAGCAGCTGGAGAGCACATCCGCCCCTACTTGTCATATTTACCAGGGCTTGCAGATATGATTGGCCGGATAGGAGTATATGTACCATCTTGGGTCCGGCAGTTCTATGCTTCACTCTACGTTGATCCGCATCACAACTTCTTTCATTTTGCATTCAACGGCAGAGATTACCGGGTGAGGAGCTCCAGGGCCCGGGAGATACTGCGGCTATAGGATCAGCCTGCCAAGCTACATGAGGTATGCTATGGACAGCAAGAGCCTCCCAGGCGTCCTCATGGAGGGTAGGTGCCCCCTACAGATTTAGTGCGCCATTGCTTCAAGGAGCTCTTTGGTGAGGGGTCGAGCAGGAACCCCAGTGACTTGACTCCTATAGCGAGAGTGCTAGAGGCCATTATCAAGAGGACACTGCTTCCCAGGTTGGGATACAGGGAGGGCCTGACTCGCTTACAGCTCTAGCTACTTAATGCCCTGATGTAGCAGACTGTATTCGATGTTTGGGACCTCCTTCTATCAGAGATGGAGGATACTATTGCTGAGGGCTTCAAGGGTCGCCGACAGCTTCCTTATGCACATTGGGTCACATTCTTGATGCTCAAGAGTGTGCAGGTCAGGACTCCTGAGTTAGTTGCTGAGTATAGGTCTGCCACCACAGAGTTTCCAGCATACAACATGGCACAGAGGATCAGGCACAGCACTCCATAGGCACCAGCTCGGCCCAGCTGTCGTCCAGATGTTCCCAAGTCAGCAGCTCAGCAGGACAAGATCATTAGAGGCATTGCCGCTACAGAGGAGGAGCAGCTTGAGGCACAGCAGGAGATGACCGAGTCCAGTGATAGCTCGGATGATGACTATCTGCCGATTCCTCAGATGCCTCCACACCGACATGATGCAGAGGCCGGTAGTTCCAGCTCAGCTCCACTAGCACCGCAGATAGACCCTACATTGATAGCTATTCTTGAGCGGATGCAGCAGGACCAGGCACGACAGGCACAGGAGACCGCTACCAACTTCGCTCAGTTCTAGGCTCATCAGGACGAGTTCTAGAGGCAGCAACAGCTTCTCCAGCAGCAGCAGCAGCAGATGCATCATCAGCAGATACTTATGCAGCAGTAGCTTATGGGCTTTATGTAGCATGTCGTGACAGCACTTGGGGCTCCACTGCCATAGTCTTCACCCTAGCTTGCTCAGCCTGCCTCCACCACGATGACTCCAGCTATACAGCCCAGCGGGCTTCAGAGTCAGGGATAGCCTCCAGCTCAATTCGCTTCACCTACAGTTCAGGTGTCCCAGTGGTTGTCCTCACCGATGGTTGCCCCACAGTTCACTCCATATCACACGGGCTTCTCACCAGAGCAGTCACCCTCGCTATTTGTGCCTGACACGTCAGTCTCTAGGAGTCTTGGAGCATCTTTTAGTGAGCTGACCGGCATGCCTACACCACCTCATATGCATACTGTCGATCCATCCACAGCAGCTCCAGTCATAGTGACTACTCAGAGGCTTCCTAGCTCAGTCGCATCATCAGATCCTACAGATGTACCGGCAGCTTCATAGGTAGCACCTGTCCCAGCTTAGACCCAGACCGCTTCAGCGACACTTCCTGCCACAGAGGGTCAGTCAGTTCAGAGCTCAGGGTCAGATGATGATGGTGCCCAGTTCTAGCTTGTCCCACGTTCTTCAGCGCCCAGCTCATCCGTTGCAGCCCCGCCGACCGATCCTTAGGTTTTGGTGCTTGTCGCCAAAGGGGGAGAGGGAGTTCGAGTATGTAATCTCAGGGGGAGCTACATTTAGGGGGAGCTAGTTATATAGTATTAGCTTATTATATACATTTGGAGTTTTATTTGTGTGATACACTATTACTTTTGCATTCGTGTTTTTACTTTCACGCATATTATTCTATCTATGTGATAATATTATATGTGTGATTGTGATATATGACATGTGTGCTTTCTACTTTGCATTATTTAAATGTCATATCACTTGGGTTATGCTCATTTGCCTTTGCTTCCGCGTTTATACATCGAAGCAAATGAGCTTTGTTACTCGTACTCATGCTTAATTCATATTTGTTGAGTACATTGTGTTGGCTTGGGTCATATAAGCTTGACTAACACTTTTGTTCTTATCGACAAAAGCATATATGAACTAAGCCCGTCAAAAACCTCACTCTTTCACATACTCGAGGTAGTATTGTCATCAATCACTAAAAACGGGGAGATTGAAAGCATCTAGGCCCCTAGTAGGGTTTCGGTGATTAATGACAATACAGTATTACTATGACTAACGTGTGTTTTGCAGAGGCAATTAAGTTAGGTCATGGTAATGGAGATTGATTGGGCAATCGAGTTGGTCATGCCCCTACGATGGAAATCATTTCGGTTTTTAAAGGATTGACGACAAGGTTAAGGATGACTAGTTTTAAGTGTCGATTGGAGTTGGAGAGACACTTAGAGTAGTTTAGGACTTTGTTTTTCCTTTGGCCATACTATTAAGGGGGGTATGGATGGGTAGCTTGACCTAGGTGAGTTTAGTGAGTTAGGTGTGGTGCACACTTGTTAAAACTAGCTCTAGATAGCTCCACAACAGCCCTATGATCTTTTGGAGCGAACTTCATTCACATATGTTCGAGAGTTGGAAGTGAATGGAGGGTCAAAAACTGACCGGACGCTTGCTCCGGTGCGACCGGACGCTGGCCGCAGGGTCCGGTCAGTTCATTTGATCAAGCAGATAGTGTTCGGTGTGACCGGACGTTGGATCGGTTAAGTGACCGGACGCTAAAAGGCAGCGTCCGGTCAACTCCAGTAAGGTTCCAGAGAAGGGAATCTGTGACCGGACCCTGAGGGTTCAGCATCCGGTCGAGTCCAGTAAGGGTCCAGTAAAGGTCTTATGCGACCGGACACGTCCGATCAGTGCTGACCGGACCCTGCCAGCGTCCGGTCAACTCATTTTTAATGGTTCGCGGGTTGAACTGACCGGAGCATCCGGTCAACACGACCGGAGCGTCCGGTCACCCCACAGAAGCTCATAACGGTTCGTTTTTCAGGCTACCTTATAAATAGAGCTCCACTCGTGTGTGGAGTTACTTTTACTCATTCCAACAGCTGATAAACACGTTTGTGAGTGCCAAGAAGAGCAAGGTCCTAGTGAGGTGTTTGTGATTTGAGAATCCAAGAGTGAAACCTCATTAGTGAATCAAGAGTAGACAAGTGTGCATCCATCGTCTCATTAGGCTTCGCGAGGTCAAGTGAGAGTTCGTACTTGTTACTCTTGGTGATTGCCATCATCTAGACGGCTTGGTGGTGATTGGGAGCTTGGTGTTCACCCGACGGAGCTTGTGGGTGACCCAACTCAAGTTGTGAGCGGCTTTGGGTGATTTGCCGCGACGGAGTGTCGAAGAATCAACCCGTAGAGAGCACTTGATCCTTGTGCGGATCAAGGGGGAGCTACACCCTTGCGCGGGTGCTCCAACGAGGACTAGTGGGGAGTGGCGACTCTCTGATACCTCGGTAAAACATCGTCGCGTTCCTCTCTCTATTTACTTTGAGCATTTACTTTAAGTATTTACTTTGAGCAATTCAATACTTGTCTTTACATTCATAGAATTGCCATGCTAGAGTAAGTTTGGAACATAGGTTGCAAGTCTTTTGTGCGTTAATTTGATAGAAACACTTTTCTAGGCACAAGGGGTTAATTGGGCTATCCGTAGGATTTGATTATTGCAAGAAAATTTAGAATTAGCCCAATTCATCCCTCCTCTTGGGCATCTTGATACTTTCAGTTGGAATCAAGGATTAGCTTGAGGGATGGATTAGCAACAATGGAGGAGAGAGGTGAGCTTTGGTTCTGTCTGGTTTCGAGCAGAATGACTCAGTGGAGAAGATGACCGTTGTGGGCCGGGCCTGAAGGGTATAAATATCCCCCGAGCCCAACGGTCAGTTAAGGGCGGCACTGCCGCTCTTAACAGAGCGGCACTGCCACCCTAGCCAAAACAGGTAATATGATATCAAATTTGTCTGGCTGTTTTGGCTAGGTGGGAGGATGTAAATCTGTGAATTTGAGCATCTGATTCAACAGTTGACCAACTGTCCTAAAATCCCTCTTAATAGTACGGCTTTCCCTAACTTAAATTCAAAACATAAAAGAATTTAAACCTCCTTTGAGTTAGGTCTAGCCACCTTTTGTAATTAGGACACCTGCAACTTGTTCATCATCCTCGTTCTTCAATTCCCTACTTATCATCTTGATAAATCTCATTTGTCCTCTAATTTGGTGGTCATCAATACCAAAACTTACAATAGGGCTTGATTGCACTTACAATTTTTTATATACCGACCATGTTCGCTTCTCTTATAATCCGTATTTTTTAGCTTATTTTTTTAGCCGGAATAGTATTTTTCTCTCACAACAAATTAGCCGGAACAGTATTTTGGCTTGTTTTTTCAGCGAAGCGAACAGGGTCACTATCTATATGACGTGGGTATCATGTACATCGAGTCTTATTGCTGCTGTGAGTCTGTGACACCCTGGCTCGAGTCATTCTTGAATTGTTTGATTTTAGTGTCATTTGTTTGGTTCTTTATTGATTGAGGTATTAAATATTGATCGAACCAATACCTTTACTGTAGGCGAGCCATTTAATTGGTTGCGAAGGTGGGCTAAATTCTGCACTTCTGAGATGGGGAGGTTCTATTATTTGTATGTTGATTTTGACCTTCTAGTTGTTTTATCATACCATTGTTGCGTTGAAAAAATTAACCTTCCCTTAGCAACGCACAGGCAAGTGGTAGAGTAATTGGCACTGTTGCTAATGGCCTATAATAAGAAAACAAACACTAAAAAGGACATACTCCCTCCATATAGGTAAAAAATGACGTTTATGACAACATTTAGCATACCAAGGAGTGATTAATTAGGGTAGAGTTTTCCCTGTTTGCCCCTATTAAATACTGCTTCGCGTGCGTTCCATACGAGAAAGTTTCCTAGATCAACCAGTTAGCGTATCGAGGTGTGAGGCTGGTGAGCCGAGTTCGATTCCTGGCGCCCACAGTTTTGCTTCATTTTGCATGGCAATGGGTGATTTTTGCATGGCACTGTTTCTGCCGTGGAGTCCGGCGCCAACTCCTCCGACGTCGAGTCCGGCGGTGCTGGATCCATGGCGAGTCGAGCGGCGAGGCGAGCAGCGAGCGCGAGCGAGGCGAACTGCGACGATGGCTTAATAAAACGCGAGTGGAGAGCAGCGAGGGTGATAGGCTAGCGGCCACGGCGCGGATGGGAATCGTGGAGAATTGGCTGCGGCGTGGACCGGTCCTGTCATCAATGCGCGGTGCATGCATCGAAGGGGCAGGGGCATTAGCGTCCAGATTAGTGTCGTTGGGGCCAGATCGTCGTTCTTTACAATCTTGCGTATAGGGGCCAGGACGTCGTTTTTTTGTTATACGGAGGAAGTATTTGGATATCATAGGTTAATTGTTAAGTAGCTAATTTTAGCTCAAATTAGCTTTAGTGCATCCAAACAAGATGGACTATCCAAACAAGATGGTTAATAGGTGGACTAGTTAGCCAAGTCTCAAACAAGTTTTCAAGTTATCCAACCAGAGCTAATTTGACCTAATTTTTACCCAACTGGTAATAGCCATATGTATCAAATATGCCCTTAGTAGCAGAGAATTGGCGTCATTAGCACTGTAACACGCCAATTCCTGAAAAAATTGCTCTCGAGCGACTCATTGGTGTGAGCAAACAGCATCTCGGGTTACAAACGTACAAGCACCTGTTTAATGCTTTACGATTGAGCGCACGAGAATCACAAACGATCATTCCGTTCGGCTTACCCCATATCTGTTTAGCTTCTTTTTTTTCAGCTAAAACAGTATTTTTCTCTCGCAACATTTCAGCCAGAGTTTTTCAGCCAAGATTCAACAAGCCGAACGGGCCGAAATAACAAAGCCAATATACTAAAATCTGGGCCAAACAAATTGTAACCAAAGGCTCAGGTCTCCCTACTACTATACCACAACAGGAAAGCTACAATGATAAACGGATGGTGTATCTCTGAAACAAAAAGGCTGCTACTGCTTCCCAACCAAAAGCACACAATAATAAGTGCGTGTCCATAAACTCACATTACATGTGCAGTACGACACAACAGCACCGCGCAAAGAGGCAAAAAAAGAATCTGATCGACAAAGGTGATCAAAACATAATGTTACAGGATCAACGTGGCTCAGTTCATCGCCTGCGCATGCCCCTGCCACCACGTCCTCGCATTGCCCCTCCACCACGACCAGCCATTGCACCAGCTGCAGCCTCACCTTGTGCGCTCTCCGACTAGAGTATGCCACAATTTGAGGAAAGGAAATATGGCAATTAGTTCATGTGAAGAATCAATTGCTTTAAACAAAACAAATTGTTTGCAAGGAACATCCAAAATATCTAATAAGAACTTAGTGACCGTATAATTCAAAGTCACAAAGCCTTAAGTTAGGAGAAATGCTATGGTCTTCATCAACCTATGGTTTGAACATGTGCAATTTAAAGTGGCAATGTGGAGTCCTTTGCCTCCTTGACAGTCAAACCAATCTCTAAAAATGCAAAAGAACAAAAAGAAAGAAAGAAATGTTCTTTCAAGTACCGAATCTACTACGCTATTTCTATGATCATTTTTTGTTTAGTGATTCAGAACTTTAGAGGAGATAGATTGGATTAAACAGAACATAAGAGATGGCCTAACAATATATCATTATGGAGGGAAGAGGATTTGCCACAAGAAAATGAGTCTAAACTCCACTCATGAAACAAAAAAAGAGAGTAAAGGCATTGTTTTTTACTATAATGGACCCTAGACATTTGCATGCCTCCTTACCTTTGGGTTTTTCACTGTTTCGTCAACACTAAGAATAAGGCAGGAAGCTTCGGTTGCAGCATTTATAGCATTGATCTGAACAAAAAAGTTCTCAAGACATCACCATGTGAACTTAAGATACATGGATACCCTCAAATGAATGAAACCAAATGCGAAATTACCTTTACAACAGCAGGTTCCCACACAAAGTTCGCAAAGGAATCAGCAATTCCGCCAGTGTTTATGTCTACACCATAATTAGCACCTTCACCTGAACAAATTAGCCATGAATCACGCATCAGTAAAATAGATAGCTTTCTGCTTCACAACTGTACTATCATGAATAAAAGTGTAGACTAAGTTCAAAATAAAACTTAAGAAAACCAACCAGATGCGTGTTTCTGCCTGAGCTTATTGAGAACGTCAGTAGCGTCAAATCCAGCATTATCACAAAGTTGACGTGGAATAACCTGCAGGATGATTTTATTGAAAATGGCTAAATGAGTGGATACAACGTTGCACATATAAGACGTAACATGTAAGTGATCAGAAACAAATAGTTGATCAACAATATAGCCCTTTTTGACAGAACATTAAATACAACTTAAAACCAGCAGCAGCACATTTATTGTATCCTTAAGAAGTTAGTGGAAAGCTTTGAGTGCAGTGCATAAATAAAAGCACAATCCTGAATCCAGTAAGGAAAAGTATGGACCAGGAATATTGTACCTCGAGGGCTTTAGCAAACGAATTTACAAAGAACTGAGACTTCCCAGCAATTGTCCGCGCATGCTGCCTGAGATACTTGCTTATTTCCATCTACACAAAACATAAAAAATCAGCATAAAATTCTATGAACTGCTGAATCATTCATGTTGACATGTTGACCACCAGACATACATCAATAGCACCACCACCCGGCACAACTGTCGAGTTCTTAAGTGCTCTCCTCACAATCATGATGGCATCATGGAGACTCCGTTCAGCTTCCTCAATGAACTAGCACAGAACAAAAGAAATGTAAGGACATTCATAACATGTTGTTAAAAACAGATGATGGCTAACAGAAGTGTATCAATAGAAGACCTGGTCTGCACCACCACGGAGCACAATAGTTGCTGTCTGACCAGAAGGGCAGCCGCTAAATATGTTGAACCTTTCATTGCCTACTTGCTTTTCCTCGAAGACCTCACAGGAACCAAGTACCTTTACAAAAGAAAAAAAAAGAGAAAGAAATGAGCTTGCACTCAGCACCAGGTAGCTGACATTAACCCTAAATTTCCAGTCAACAATACATCAAAAAAGACAATTCAACAGATCACAAGCAAATAAAAAATGTCATGCTTACCTCATCAATGACATTATTTACAGAAGTTTGAACAGTTCCACCAGTTGCTGCAGCAACACGTTGCAAATCTTCTTCTGTGACACGACCAGCGCAGAAAATGTCTCGATCTGCGAAATACTGTATAGACCCAAATTATCTGAGATTGGCTGCAGAAGTACATTACAGAAGAGCAGAAGGTTATTTGGATAAATAAAAACATCAGGCTACCTGTGTTGCAAGATCACCAATAGCTAGCCGAGACAGAACTATCTTCGCTCCACTTTTCACACATTTATCCAGTTTGTCATAAATAATGTTCCATTCAGCATCAACAATTGATTGGTATTGCAGAGGGTCAGATAACCTACAGGTATGTTGGAAACATAGAGCCAGCATAAGCAAACATTGAAAAGCATAAACATAAGTAAAGAATGGAGCACACATTCTGTTCTGTAGCAGGTGGGGCTTGAGTGAATCAGTATGGATACCTGATCTCTGCATTTTCCTTCTCAGATTTCAATTCTAGTTCAATGTTTAACAAAAGAATCTTCGGATTCAGGAACTTCTTTGGTTGTTGCTCAAATCCAGCATACGAAAATGTCTTCTTGAACGCAACACCATTCACCAGAAAAGAATCTCTCATGGTACCTCCAGGAACCTAAGATACATCAAAATATCAGGAGTTAATGTCTTATAGTGAAAAATCAAATGTATACTATATTACATGGCATTCCTAGTATGAAAATCCTATAATCGAAGGGAAAATAAAGCAATGAAAAGCATCAGAGCTATTAAAAATTAATGGCAATCGGTGCTGGGTTCATCATTAAATTTGTAACATATATCCTAGCATAGTTTTTTTTCCCCTTAAACGAATTCCTTACATTCTGCATACTAAAAGCTTTGTTTTATGGATCAACCCTGGGAGCCTTGTGGAACAAAATCGATAACTAAACGGCTAGCTTATTTTCTTTAGGCAAAAATGGTTTATCTTATAGCTCCTGAATCCCAAGTATGTCCCTTCAACAGCTTAAAACATAAAGAATGGTACAACCCTTCTAGATGAAAATATTTGTTTACTTGATGCCCAGTAATCAATCCTTAATATCAGTTACAAAGTCAAATCAAAATGATATCAAGAGATAATATCTTAAGACTTTTCAACCCAGAACAACATCTTGGAAGTGAACATTGCAATAATTACCTTCTTAATCCCGATAAGATTAAGCCTGTCATCATTGCCAATGGCAAGGACAGCATCCACAACCATAGAAGCAAAGAATTCCTTTTCACCGCCTATAAGTTTTGAAGAGAGTGTTGTAGCAGCACACTTGGCTAGCAATGTTTTCTTCTCTTCAAGGCCTTTTCCTTCAATGCTAACTGCCAGCTCTTTAACCCTTTGAATTGCCTGACAGAATTCATGTTAATGAATAATGAACTTCAGAAAATAGTTGCAGAGAATCAAAAGGTTGGCTGTTAAGAAAGAAGATGGTAGTTACAGACCATATTGCCTGCAGTTCTATAACTGCGAATTAGACTGTGGGGGTGCACCCCATCCTCAATATAAGGTTTTGCTTCCTTCAAGAATTCTGCAGCTAGAAGCACCACAGTAGTTGTCCCATCACCAACCTGAGTAAGAAATTTAAGGTTGAGCTTAACATGCATGTCCAAGTTCCATAGTCCAACAAACATAAATCCAGCAAAAAAAAACGGAAGCCAAAACTGCAAGTCAATTATACAGCATCATCGCTTTATAAAAGGAACACAGAACTAGAGGTAAACTCAATTGTTGTGATACATAAAATTTGATGCTTGCAAATAAAAACTGCAAGAAAGATTAAAACAGAAAATAAGAAACTTCTGTGAATGTCAAATTCATTCGTTTAACGTAGGTTTGTACGACTCAAAGTGAAGCGACAAAGCTCTTAAAAGCCGGTGAAAAGAAAAGAAATGAAACAAATAATAAGAAAATAAAAAATACAACAAAAATGTCGTGGCACAAAATCTCAAAGACACTATTGCATTGAGCCAAATGCCTGTAGATAACACTGGACATATCTTAGTCCCAACAGAAGAGATCAGTGGGTTGGCTAGTAATGGATTTGGCCTGTCATCATTCCCACTATTCAAATTGCAATTCCTTGGCTTATGCCTCAACCGCGCAGACCATCCATGACTAAACTATGAATTTATGAGCCATTCCACCAAAATCGTGTGCCTATCACACCATAACAAACCGATCCTACTTCACTAAGATTAAATGTCACGAAATGGTTTAGGATTAATTGATAAGGGTTCTTATTTTCTTAACTGTCAGCCCACAGTGGCAACTACCATAGCCAAAGTAATGCAAAATCTAATAGATCGCAATGAGGCAGGTTTCCAGAGCTCCAGGTAAAGATTTGTATCTAGATGGATACCTCGGAGTCCTGTGACTTGGCGATGTCGACAAGGATCTTGGCGGCGGGGTGCACGATGTCGAGAAGGCGCATGATGGTGGCGCCGTCATTGGAGATGGTGACTCCGCCCTTGTCGTCGTGGATGAGCTTGTCCATCCCCCGGGGCCCCAGCGTGGTCCGCACGGTGTCGCCCACCGCCGTGCACGCGTTGATGTTGCTCACCACCTGCGCGCGCCCCTGCGACGTGTCCGTGCCCTCCTTGAGCAGGATGATCTGCGGTTGCTGCGGAACACCAACGAAAGCGTCAGCACGGCCATCAGGATCAGCGAATCGGAGCTTGCGTGCGAGGGCGGAGGCGCCAGCTGATTGGGGGTTAGGGCTCCGTGGAGGCGGCGCTTACCATCATCGACGCCATGGTTGGGGGCTGGGCGGAGCTAGGGCTTCAAGTGTGAGAGAGGGGAAGAGATCTGAGAGGAGACGGGAGTAGGGTTTTGAGGTTTCGGCCGAGGTTTTTTAATGGAAATCCTGGCGTCCGTCTGCCGCAGCGCCACAAGCCCACGACAGCCTGGAAGCTGGTAGACTGGTAGCGTCGAGTCTGACTGGTGACGGCCTGGTGGGCTCCTCACAGTTTTGGGAATGATCCATGGTCCGTCGGCCCATC
Source organism: Miscanthus floridulus (assembly GCF_019320115.1). Taxonomy (NCBI): domain Eukaryota; kingdom Viridiplantae; phylum Streptophyta; class Magnoliopsida; order Poales; family Poaceae; genus Miscanthus; species Miscanthus floridulus. The sequence goes on along the minus strand of NC_089586.1, from coordinate 20,002,295 downwards.
TGGGCCAGATATCAGGCCCATGTCTTTTCCTCTTTACGTTTGAGATTTTTCAAGTTTGAATTCAGGTCCTCCCAAATGCCATCCCTATTTGCCTGGGCATCGGGGAGCGTCCAGCCCTATTTTTTCTCCTACAACTAAAAAGAATAAAAGTAAGACTATTTTTTCGTGCGACTTTTTTTTTGTCGCTCCTCCTTCCCGTCCGTGCGATACCGCATCACGCGCAACACTCCATCCTCCCCCCGCCGCCAGCCTCGCACGCCCGCAGCCTCCCTCCACGCTCGCGACCCCTCCGTGCCGATCCATCTCCTTTCCAGATCGGCAACGCGATGGCGGCGGGGTGACACGGCGCTGCGGCCCCCCGTGGCAGACGCCCACCTAGAAGACGCTCACCACCCGAGGCTTTGTAAAAAGGAAGGGGCGTTCTCCACTCGCAATCCCATGGTGCGTCGCCCTCGCTCCTCCGTCCCTCTCCATAGCCCATCGCACATGCCCTCGCCACCGTCGCCGTCGATGCCGCGCCACCCCTGCTCGACCCTCGTCGCGGACTCCGATGCCGCCCACCCCACACCCAACCATCGCTGAATCTGAGGATGCTCCCACTCCCGACGCCGGTCAGATCCCAACGGGAACATGACGACGCCTCCAAGACTGTGCAGCCATTCGATGTCCTCCGATTGGCGCCCTACGACTCCAATAAACTGCTCAACATGGCCACGATTTTCAGCACCGGCAACCATGTCAATGCACCTTTAGCGCCGGTACGTCTCCCACTCGGTCTCTCATCTACAGTGCGTAGCTCCAGGATCCTGATCAGGTTTGTGTTTCTCGCGCCTAGTTCCACATAATTTTGTCGCTTCAGTACAAGTGTTCATGGTGCACCGCCACCGCCACCGCCCCCTTCGACTGCTGCTCTGATTCGCCCGGCGCCTGCTCCGTTGGCCCTGGTCGGCTGGCCAGGACCGTGCGCCGCCCTCACCCAACAAGTTGTTGGACGTCTGAAAGCTCTAGTTTAGTTTTGGTGAATTGATAAAACCCTAAGTGCTAACCTAGTTTATCAAAAGTGATTATGAGATAGGTAGCACTAGTCCAAGTGGTGGAGCAAATGAAGATCATGACATGATGATGGTGATGCCATGGAAATGATCAAGTGCTTGGACTTGAAAAGAAGAAAGAGAAAAACAAAAGGCTCAAGGCAAAGGTATAAATGGTAGGAGCTATTTTGTTTCGGTGATCAAGACACTTAGTGAGTGTGATCACATTCAGGTTCAATAGCCATACTATTAAAAGGGGTGAAACTCGTATCGAAATACGGTTATCAAAGTGCCACTAGATGCTCTAATTCATTGCATATGTATTTAGAATCTAGTGGAGTGCTAACACCCTTGAAATGTTTGTGAAAATATGCTAACACACATATGCACAAGGTGATACACTTGGTGGTTGGCATATTTGAGCAAGGGTTAGAAACTTCACCGGCGGAGTGTCTACCCGTAAAGTACAGACAGTCTGATGGTGCCACCGATGCCCTATATAGAAAAGATGGACGTCACTGTAAGTGACCGGATGCTGGTCTCAGTTGGATCGGCACGTCCGATGAATGGCAGCAGAGGGCACGCTGTTTCAGTCTCATGACCGGACGCTGGCACAAAAACTGATCGGACGCTCAGGGCCTGAGTCCGGTCAGTCTGACGTATGATGATGTTGAGTGACCGAACACTGGGTGTGTCCGATCGAGCATGATCGGACACGTCCGGTCATGATTGAAAGGATCAAGATGCCTAAGAGGGGGGTGAATTGGGCTAATTCTAAATTTTCTTGCAATAATCAAATCCTACGGTTAGCCCAATTAACCCCTTATGCCTAGAAAAGTGTTTCTATTGATCTAACGTACAACGGACTTAAAACCTATGTTCCAAACTTACTCTAGCATAGCAATTCTATGAATGTAAAAACAAGTATTGAATTGCTCAAAGTAAAGGCTCAAAGTAAATAGAGAGAGAGGAACGTAGCGATGTTTTACCGAGGTATCGGAGAGTCGCCACTCCCCACTAGTCCTTGTTGGAGCACCTGTGCAAGGGTGTAGCTCCCCCTTGATCCGCGCAAGGATCAAGTGCTCTCTACGGGTTGATTCTTCGACGCTTCGTCGCGGCGAATCACCCAAAGCCGCTCACAACTTGAGTTGGATCACCCACAAGCTCCGCCGGGTGATCACCAAGCTCCCAATCACCACCAAGCCGTCTAGGTGATGGCGATCACCAAGAGTAACAAGCACGAACTCTCACTTGACCACACGAAGCCTAATGAGAAGATGGATGCACACTTGGCTACTCTTGATTCACTAATGAGGCTACTCTCTTGGATTCTCAAATCTCAATCACCTCACTAGGACCTTGCTCTTCTTGGCACTCACAAACGTGTTTCTTAGCTATTGGAATGAGCAAAAGTAACTCCATACACGAGTGGAGCTTCTATTTATAAGGCAGCCTAAAAAATGAACCGTTATGAGCTTCTACGGGGTGACCGGACGCTCCGGTCATGTTGACCGGATGCTCCAGTCAGTTCAACCCGTATTCCAGTGATAATGTGTTGACCGGACGCTGGCAGGGTCCGATCACCATTGATCGGACACGTTCGGTCATATTAAACCCTCACTGAAACCTTACTGTACTCGACCGGACACTGAATCCCCAGGGTCCGGTCAGTACTGACCGGACGTGTCCGGTCGTAAATTCCCTTCTCTGGAACCTTACTGGAGTCGACCGAACGCTGCCTCTTAGCATCCGGTCACTTGACCTCTCCAGCGTCCGATCACACCGAACGCAAACTCTTAATCAAATGAACTGACCGGACCCTGCGGCCAGCGTCCGGTCGCACCGGAGCTAGCGTCCGGTCAGCATTTGACCCTCCATTCACTTCCAACTCTCGAACATATGTGAATGAAGTTTGCTCCATAGGATCATAGAGCTGTTGTGGAGCTACCTAGTGCTAGTTTTAACAAGTGTGCACCATACCTAACTCACTAGACTCACCTAGGTCAAGCTACCCATCCATACCCCCCTTAATAGTACGGCCAAAGGAAAAACAAAGTCCTAAACTACTCTAAGTGTTACTCCAACTCCAATCGACACTTAGAACTAGTCATCCTTAACCTTGTCGTCCATCCTTTGAAAACTAAAGCGATTTCCATCGTAGGGGCATGACCACCTTGATTGCCCAATTGATCTCCATTACCATGACCTAACTTAATTGCCTCTACAAAACACACGTTAGTCATAGTAATCTTGTATTGTCATTAATCACCGAAACTCAACAAGAGGCCTAGATGCTTTCAATCTCCCCCTTTTTGGTGATTGATAACAATACGACCTCGAGTATGTGAAAGAGTGAGGTTTTTTACGGGCTTGGTTCATATAAGCTTTTGTCGATAAGAACAAAAGAGTTAGGCAAGCTTATATGACCCAAGCCAACACAATGTACTCAAAGAATATGAATTAAGCATGAGTACAAGTAACAAAGCTCATTTGCATCGGAGTATAAACGAGGAAGCAAAGACAAATGAGCATAGCACAAGTGATATGACATAAGGAATTCAAAGTAGAGATCACACATGTCATAAATCACAATCACGTAGATATCACTATCACATAGATATAATAATATGCATGAAAGTAACACATGAATGCATAATAGTAATAGTGTATCACACAAATAAAAACTCCAAATGTATATAATAAGCTAATACTAGATAACTAGCTCCCCCTAAATGTCACTCCCCTGAGTCTACGTACTCGAACCCTCTCCCCTTTTAGCGTCAAACACCAAAACCTAAGGGTCGGTCGGCAGGGCTGCAGCGGATGAGCCGAGCGCTGAGGTACGTGGAGCAAGTCGAAACTGGGCGTCATCATCATCTGACCCTGAGCTCTGTACTGACTGACCCTCTGTGGCTGGAAGCATCGCTGAAGCGGTCTGGGTCTGAGCTGGGGCAGGTGCTGCCTGTGAAGCTACTAGTATATCTGTCGTAGGATCAGAAGATACGATAGACGAAGGGAGCCTCTGAGTAGTCATGACAACTAGAGCTGCTGTAGAAGGACCGGCGGCATGCATATATGGCGGTGTAGGCATGCCTGTCAACTCACTGAAGGATGCTCCAAGACTCCTAGAGACTGACGTGTCAGGCACAAATAGCGAGAAAGACTGATCCGGTGAGAAGCCCATATGATATGGTGTGAACTGTGGGGCAACCACTGGAGAGGACAACTACTAGGACACCTGAACTATGGGTGAAGCAAATGGAGCTGGAGGCTGTCCCTGACTCTGAAGCCCACTGGGCTATACTGCTGGAGTCGTCGTAGTGGTTGCAGGCTGAGCAAGCTGGGGCAAAAACTGTGGATGTGGGGCCCCAAGTGCTGTTACTACATGCTGCATAAATTTCATAAGCTGCTGCTGCATGAGTAACTGCTGCTGATGCATCTGCTGCTGCTGCTGAAGGAGCTGCTGCTGCCGCTGGAACTCGTCCTAACGAGCCTGAAACTGTGCAAAGTTGGAAGCGGTCTCCTAAGCCTGTCGTGCCTGATCCTGCTGCATGCGCTCAAGAATAGCAATCATTGCAGGGTCCATCTATGGTGCAGGTGGAGCTGAGATGGAATTATCGGCCTCTACATCATGTCTGTGTGGAGGCATATGAGGAATCGGCAGATAGTCATCATCTGAGCTGTCACTAGACTCTGTCACCTCCTGCTATGCCTCAAGCTACTCCTCCTCAGTAGCGGCTATGCCACTAATGATCTTGTCCTACTGAGCTGCTGACTCTAGAACATCTGGACGATGGCTAGGCTGAGTGGGTGCCTGTGGTGTGCTGTGCTTGATCCTCTGTGCCATGTTATAAGCTGGAAACTCAGTGGTGGCACTCTTGTACTCTACAACCATCTCAGGGGTCCTAACCTACACAGCCTTAAGCATCAAGAAAGTGATCCAATGTGCATATGGGAGCTGCCTACGACCCTTGAAGCCCTCAGCTATAGTATCCTCCATCTTTGATAGAAGGAGGTCCCAAATATTGAACACGGTCTGCTGCATCAGGGCATTGAGGAGCCAGAGCTATAGGCGAGTCAGACCCTCTCTGTATCCCAACCTAGGAAGTAGTGTCCTTCGGATGATAGCCTCTAGCACACGAGCTGTAGGAGTAAGGTCACTAGGGTTCCTCCTCGACCCCTTACCAAAGGGCTCCATGAAGCAATGGCGCACAAGATCTGTTGGGGGCACCATCCCTCCATGAGGACGCCTGGGAGGCTCCTGCTATCCATAACATACCTCATGCAATCTGACAGGCTGATCCTATAGCCTTAGTATCTCCCAGGCCCTAAAACTCATCACCCTGTAGTCTCTGCCGTTGAATGCAAAGTGTATGAAGTTATGCTGCGGGTCAACGTAGAGCGAAGCATAAAACTACCGAACCCAAGATGGCACATACAGTCCAGTCCGGCCAATCAGATCTGATAGCCTCAACAAATATGATAAGTAGAGGTAGATATGCTCTCCGGCTGCTGCCACAATAGACTCTATATTGTAGACTCTCTGAGATCAGAAGATTGCCCCACTGTTGAGATAAGTATTGTAGAAATCTTCCTGGAGCGATGTATAGAAACCCTCTACTGCTCTCTCATCCCTCCTCGGAGGGAACCACACCTCAAATTCAATAAACCTCAGCTGCCGAACCTGCCTGGCCATGGTGGCCCTCAAGTCAAGATGTACCACTAGAGGCAGACCCTGTGGTCAAGGCGATGGGCATGAACCCCTACGCTGTGTAGCTGGCCTCGATGGAACTATAGCACTGGTATGACTAGAGCGACATAACTGGGGTGCCTGCTCGGTCTCCTCGACCTGCTAGCCCTCCTAAGTCTCTTGAGCTGGCTAAGGCTCTGCTGGTGGGGGCTACTGCTATGGCTCCTGCTGGGACTCCTCCTAAAGTCGAGACTCCTCAATAGCCAGTCGATGTCCTACCATCATGACAGTCTCAGGTGGACCACCATGATGACGCTCAACCTCCTCAACTACTACCCTCTGTGCTGGTGTGAGCTGCGAATCTACAATGACAACACCACTGTGCGTACCGCCTCTCTCAGCACGCTCTGCTGCCTCAGCAACTGCTACTGCTCTCACTGTCTCTGTGTCGGGGTACTTGCGCTTCTTAGATGTAACCTGCTTCGTTGCCTTGCCTTTGGTTCCTGTGAGCAAGCGAGGCCGGGGCCTCCGATCATCATCTCCTAGACCACCACCAATGTTCTTGGTGCGAGCCATCTGATCTGACAAGAGAGAAACTACCGCTGATAAGACCAACTGTCCACTGACACTCTCGAGGCTTGGCCTCGATCCTTACTCGTGAGGTTGGCTCCGAGTTAACTGACAACTGCCACAAGAACCTCAACAGCACCAACTCGCTGCATGATGGAATAGATGGATATACAAATAAATACAATATATCTAATAGATGCAAAAACCCTAGGAAGTAAGCAATGTAGGTATGAAATTGAGGCAACGGGCTTTCTACCTGATGAACCGGCGATCCAAGAGAAGAAGAGACGTGCCACATGAGGGAAACCTCAGAACCGGCTAGGGTTAGGGTTCACGATGAATCGATGGCTCTGGTTGCAATTTAGGTCAATGGATTGAAAACAATCTAGATCAAGCGAAGAGAGTGCTAGGGCATAAGTAGGGCCTTACCAACGAGGAGGTTGGGCTAGGGCACGGTAGGAGCGGGCTTGGATGGCGCTCGGTGCTCGGGATCAGACGGCGACGCACGCGGGCGATAGAAGATGGTGTGGCGAGGTGCTTGGCGCGGGCAGGCGCAGGGCGGACGGTGGTGCGCGGCTGCTGTGGCTCACGTTGAGGCTGGCTCGCTGGCTGGCGGTGTCGGGCGCACGGGCTCGGCTGCGGCGGCGCTCGATCATGGGAGGTGCGTGGCTACGGTGGCGCGAGGTGCTCGGCGCGGGGAAACGACGGCTGCGGCGGTGCGGCGCTCAGGCACGGAAGAGCTACGGCGGCGTACGGGGTTAGGTCAAGATGCTCATGATGGCCGTGGTTAAATGAGGACCCCATGCGTAACAAAGAAGGAAACAGGGAAAGAGATCTAATTCCGCACGTTCTCTACTGACCGAACGCTCCGGTGGTAGCGACCGGACGCTACCACCCAGCATCCGATCGATTCTAAAGAGGTCCAAATCCTCTGGAATCACGACCGGACGCGTCCGGTGGTCCATGACCGGATGCAGGCAGGGTCCGGTCAGTTGCCTTATACTCCATGTAGATCGATCGGACACTGGATCCCTTCCTGACCGGACACACAAACACAGCGTCCGGTCATTCCTTCAGCAGCAGTTCACCTCCTATGAACTGACTGGACGCTGGACTGCAGAGTCCGGTGCAGCGTCGGGTCCCTCTTTTCCAGCAGATCTTCAAAGTTCCTCCGTGCTGCCTATTCCCAATCAAGTCCCAACATGAATAAGATCCAAATAAACACCAATTGGGACTGATGTGAGTGACCTCTCTCAAACTCTCATATTTTTCAAAATATTTTGCCTTAGGCTATAATTCTTTTTAAGAAAATAGGCAATAAGAGGGCAAATAGAACAAAACGACAAAAACAACATCCATGCATATGCTATACTTGTAAGTAAATCTAGTTGCTTGTCAAGTTTGATCCAAGGTTAAGCTTCTTCACACGCTTTTCGGCGGTTATCTTAACCATGTTAGACAAGCCCTATATGCATTACCAAAAATTAAACATGTTGTATATTACAATGAATGCAAGGGACAACACAAGCTTAATTTTGAGTGAAGTTACTAAAATCAAGTACATTGAGCTCATTCCACAATCTATAAAATGTAGCCTCATCTAGCGGTTTAGTGAAGATATCCATTAATTGAACTTCGGTTCTTACACCTTCTAGTGATATATCATTTTTAGCAACATGATCTCTTAGAAAGTGATGGCGGATATCTATGTGCTTGGTGCGAGAGTGTTGAACTGGATTATTTGCAAGTTTTATGGCACTTTCATTGTCGCATAAAAGAGGTACCTTTTCTAGAACTACACCATAGTCTAGCAAAGTTTGTTTCATGTATAAAATTTATGCACAACAAGCACCTGTGGCAATGTATTTTGCTTCGGCGATGGACAAAGCCACACTATTTTGTTTCTTGGAGGACCAAGACACAAGTGATCTACCAAGCAAATGGCACCCTCCGGATGTGCTTTTTCTATCAACTTTGCAACCGGCATAATCCGAGTCGGAATAGCCAACCAATTCAAATATAGCTCCTTTGGATACCAAAGGCCAATGCTTGGTGTGTGCTTAAGATACCTAAGGATTCTTTTTACGGCAATTAAATGTGTTTCTTTAGGATTAGCTTAAAATCTAGCACACATACACACACTAAACATGATGTCAGGCCTAGATGCGGTTAAATATAACAAGCTATCAATCATAGAACGGTATAGAGTTTAATCAACCGGGTTACCTCCCTCATCTAGGTCGAGATGTCCATTTGTAGGCATTGGTGTTTTGATTAGCTTACATTCATCCATCTTGAATCTTTTGAGAAGATCTTTTGTATATTTCTCTTGAGAGATGAAGATGCCTTCTTTCATTTGCTTGACTTGAAAACCAAGAAAGAATGTAAGCTCACCAATCATGGACATTTGCTTCAACTTGGGAGAACCTCTTTGCAACTAGTCTTGCCTTGTTCCTCACAACAATACCTTGATCATCTTGCTTGTTGCGGAACACCCACTTTGTTCCAATGACTCTTGCACCTTTTGGTTGCTCTTCAAGAGTCCAAACTTCATTGCGAGTGAAGTTGTTCAACTCTTCATGCATGGCATTGATCCAATCTGGATCTTTAAGAGGTTCTTCTACCTTGGTAGGCTCATAGCAAGAGATAAAAGAGTGATGAGCAATAAATGAAGTAAGTTTTTGAGATCGAGTCATTACACCCTTTGATGTTTGATGGACTCCCTATGATGAGATCTTGTGGATAATCTTGTAGGAGAGGTGTATTTCTTCTATTGACCACTTGAGGAGGAGGTTGTGGAGCATCAACATCTTGTGCTTGTACCACCATTTGCTCATGGGAGATATGCGTATCTTTATTTTCTACTCTCCCATCTTTTTCACCATCTTGTGGCATACTTGATGAAGAAGGTTGATCAATGACTTATACATCATCTTCATCATCTTTTGGCTTGATGTCTCCCATCGGAATGTTCTTCATAGCCTTCCTCAATGGTTCATCACCTACATCATCAAAATTCTCATGTGCTCCTTGGGAGCCATTAGATTCATTAAATTCCACATCATATGTTTCTTCAACCAAGCCAGTGGCATGATTAAATACTCTATATGCTTTGGACTTTAATGAGTAACCAACAAGAAAACCAATATCACAACGTCTTTGGAACTTCCCTAGGTGTTGCCGCTTCTTGTAGATATAGCATTTGCAACCAAACATCCTAAAGAAAGAGACGTCCGGCTTCTTCCTATTGAGCAACTCATAAGGTGTCTTGCCAATGAACTTTTGAAGGAATGGGCGGTTTGATGCATAGCATGCGGTGTTGATTGCTTCCACCCATAGAGCTTTGGGGGTGTTGTACTCATCTAGCATTGTCCTTGCAAGAGTGATCAAAGTCCGGTTCTTCCTCTCAACTACACCATTTTGTTGAGGAGTATAAGTTGCGGAGACTTCATGTTTGATCCCAACTTCATCATAATAAGCTTCAATGTTTGTGTTGTCAAATTCTTTTCCATTGTCACTTCTTATCTTCTTGAGCTTCACTTCAAATTCATTTTGAGCTCTCTTGGCAAATTTCTTGAAGCAAGATGCAACTTTGGATTTGTCATGAAGAAAGAATACCCATGTATACCTTGAATAGTCATCAACAATCACAAGACAATAGAGATTCCCTCCCAAACTCTTGTATGTTATTGGTCCAAATAAATCCATGTGTAGGAGTTCTAGCACTCTTGTGGTTGACATGAAAGCTTTGGTTGGATGAGTATTTGCAACTTGCTTGCCAGCTTGATATGCACTACAAAGCTTGTCCTTCTCAAACTTAACATCCTTCAACCCTCTCACCAAATCATTCTTCATAAGCTTCTTGAGTGAACTCATACCAACATGAGCAAGTCTTCTATGCTATAGCCACCCAAGTGTTATTTTGGTGAATAGGCAAGTCTTCAAGTTTGCATCTTCGGAGGTGAAGTCCACTAGATATAAGTTGTTGTATCTAAATCCATTGAATATCACTTGATTATCATCTACCTTAGATACAACAACCTCCTTCTCGGTGAACAAGCATTAGAAGCCAAGATCACATAATTGTCCTACGGATAGCAAGTTGAAGCTTAATGAAGCAACATAGAGCACATTTAAGATGGAATGATCATTTGATATTGCTACTTTGCCCAATCCTTTAACCTTGCATTTTGAATTATCTCCAAATGTTATTTTCTCTTGTCCATCTACCTCTTCATCTAGTGAGGTGAACATACGAGGATCACCGGTCATATGTTGAGTGCAACCACTATCAATAACCCAATGACTTCCACCGGTCTTGTAGTTTACCTACACATAAGAGATTTAAGCTTTAGGAATCCAAACTTGTTGAGCGCCCTTCACCTTCTCAACATGTGACTTAGCCACCTAAATCTTTTTAGGCATATTCTTGTTAGGGGGACCTAAGAACATGACTTTCATCTTCCCACTAGAGTTCTTTCTAAGCATGCAGTGAGTATTGAAGGCAAAGGGTCTAGCATGCTTGGGCAAGGGTTGTGGCAGTGGAGTTTGACACTTATGAGCAAAATGGCCTTCTTGTCCACACTCAAAACATCTCTTTGGCTTTGGCTTTAGCTTTGGCTTTGATTGTTGTTGTTGAACTTGAGCCTTCTTCTTCTCTACACTTGCCACATATCCAATGCCACTTCTATCCATCTTCATGACGGTGTTCATGAGTAGCTCACTTTGGAGGTGCTTGCCTCTAGCAAACTTGCTCAACCCAATCTTGATATGCTCTTTCTCCAACTTGAGCTTCTTATTTTCTTCCTTTAGAGCATCATCTATCTTCTCTTCCTTGAGCTTCTTGTTTTCTTCTTTGAGCTTCTCATTCTCAAGGATCAATTCTTTGTCATGATCAAGAGTTTCTAGCACAATGGTGTTGTGGGTTTTCATTTCTTCAAGATCTTTCATGAGCTTTTCATTTGTGTTCTTGAGCTTGACATATTCATCATAGTCATTGCACTCAACCACTTGCTTGCCTTTGCCATTAGATCCTTGCTCAATGCTCTCATCAATCAAATCATCACATGATGTAGCTATATCAATCTTAACAACATGGTTAGTAGCATCATGTGGCTCATTTGGTAAAAATTCTTAAGCAATAACAAGAGTATCATGATTGATCTTAAGAGTTGTATACTCATCTTTTAGCTTGTTGTGACTAGTGATGAGCTCATTATGCACCCACTCAAGTTTATCATGTTTATCTTTAAGCTCTTTCTTAGAAGATTTGAGCTCCTTGAGTTTGGATGATATAGCTTCATTAATTTCTCTAAGCTCATCATTAGCCTTTTCCAATATATCACATTTTGCTAAAAGTGAATCATTTTTAGCATCAAGCTTTTCATTTTTAGCTCTACTCTTTCTAATGATCTTAGTGTATTTTCTTAGTATTTTGACAAGATCACCATATGAAGGTGAATCATCATCATCGCTATCGCTATCGCTATCATCATCACTAGCATGTTCATCATCACTACTATCACCATTATTTGATACCTTGCGTTCACCCTTGGCCATAAGGCATATGTGTGTAGAGGATGATGGCGATGGTGGCGGTGAAGATGGAAGATCAATAGCAATGGCGGCCACCTTCTCATTGTCACTATCATCATCGGATGATCCACTAGATGAATCAATGTCTGTGAGCCAATCACCGACGATGTAGGCCTTTCCACTCTTCTTCTTCTTGTGGAAGTCTCTCTTTTTGCCATCTCTCTTCTTGTATGGCTTGTTCTTCTTCTTCTCATCTTCATCTTCATTACTTGAGTCATCTTTCTTGCCCTTGTTCTTGTTCTTAAACTTGTCTTTCTTAGGCTTGGGGCATTGATGTGCTAGATGACCAAGTTCACCACAATTGAAGCAATCCATTTTGGAGATTGGCTTTCTTCTAGAGCTTGTGAAGAACTTCTTCTTCTTGCCGTTGAACTTGATGCCACTCTTGTTTAGCTTCTTTAGCATCTTGACTGTAACACCCTGGTGTTACATTGTAATGTTTTGCTGAAACATTTCGTAAGCATCTGAATTATGTGCATATGTGTATGATAGGCTTTATAATCAATGTTTGGCATTGAAACATTTTTACGAAACGGGAAAGCAAATGTTATGTTTCGTGTCACATAACGTGTTTATTATCTTAATCGAATTCTTGTTAAAACAAAATGTTATAAAACGTTTTTGCGAACGGCGATAAAAATGTGCGATCGAAGACATGGATGGCTAGCAAGTACGTCCCGAGGGTCGGGTTTGGGATTCGACGCGAAACCATTCGAATTGACGTCCTTCGCGTAAGTTTTAGAAGAGGTCGACGAAGCCATCTTTGGCATTATTTGTCGAACAATTGGCTTAAGGAGTAGCGCAATGTCGTGACTGTGGTTGATGGCTCGCTATACCCCTTTGCGCATCTAGCATATAGCTTAGCGTTTGGAACACGGCATACGCGTTTTCTAACCGCTTTAAAAATCATGCACGGCCCATAGCTGAGTCCTGAGCGTGGTCACCACCCCTGCTAGCTTGCTAGCGTGCTCTGCCGCGCAGGCCAGAACCCACCGCCGCGCCCGGCTGTGCTCACTACGCCGTGCGCGCGCATGACCTGCGCGTCCTGGCCACTGCCCCGCTGCTGCTCGCCTGTGGCCATTGCCCTGCTGCTGCTCGCCTCGCCAGCTGATGCGTTGTGCCCTAGTCGCCAGCCATGCTCTGCCAACGCCTTGCCCTGCCCCGCTGTGGCCGTTGTCACATCGGGTCCCGCATTCGCGTCGCTAGCGGCTACGCTCGGTACTGCGCCATTGACTTCCTTGGCTGCTTGCACGCTGGACGACTGCCTGATTCACCATCACCTCGACATCGCGTCCGCGGTGTCCATTGGTTGGCGCTACCTGCTGCGGCGCCATACCACGTCTCGTCGCTTTGCTACAGCGGCCGTGCGGACGGCTGCCTGGAGCATGTCCTGATGCTCCCCATGGCCAGGCACGTTGGTACCTTATGTTGACATCTGCAGACGAGCCATGTCGTGCCATGACCTCCCCTGCCTCCACTGTCTCCATGCCCGTCGTGATGACTCCGTCAAATTTGCCGTGGCAGCAGCGCCTCATTTCAAATTGAGCACGTTTCCAACTCCACTAGGTAGCTTGCTGCCCTACCGACCCCGCATAGCCGATTGTAGCTCTGCCATAGGTCCTAATTTTGAAAAGGCGAGTTTTCGGGTCCTTAAGACCAGGAGTGCCTGCACCGTCGGCTATCATCGCCACCAAAGCAGCTCGGTCCAATTCCTAGCGCTACTAGGCTCTCCTCTAGTAGGTTGTCACCGTGCTCACCACAGCACTCATCGAGTGCACGTGGCCGGCTCGACCTAAGCCATCTCCGATTGATTCATCGCGCCTTTCGGTTCTGTGGTGAGTCGCTGGTGCTCGTCCGCTACTTGCTTTGCCCTAGCCGTGCTAATGTTCACCGGAACGGCATCGCCGTACTTGCAGGGTGCCCGCCGTCGTGGTCCGAGCCCACTGCGATGTCTCGGTGCGTGTGTCTCCGCCCTACGCTTTGCGTTCACGCATAGGTGAGTGTCGGCTCATTATTTTGGTAGGGGGAGGGCTGGGTTGGCCGGCGTGGATCGTCGATGCCAGTCCCGTCGCGCCAGTGTGCATGGGTGGCCATAGGGGCGTCGTCGGGGAGAGGACGAGGAGTTCAGATGGTGCTGCTGTAAAAGCGTAGACTGATGAAATAGTGACTTAGAGTTTGCTGTGAATTCATTGTAGTTCGGGGGTGTCCGTGCATAATCACCTTCGCGCAGGTCTTCCCCATCGCGAGCCGTTGGCCGGCTGGGCCACGCCTCCACATGGGCCGCGCGGCAGCCTGCTGCAACACTGGGCGAGATGGCGCGCTAGGCCGAGCCGCGCGTTTGTGGGCCGAAGTAGAGGATTCGGTTTTCTTTTTTTTTTCTAGAGGATAGAAATGCTTATTCATTTTTGTTATGAATCCAACTTCAATAAATCGTAGTAAATTACGTGGTTGTCCAAAAATAGTGAAACTAAGTTGGTTAGGTTCGCAAAAATGTCATCTACCTATTAGTACAGTTAGTTCACCATTAGCTGTTAGGATGGTAGGCTCATAAGATTTAAGTAGAAAGCTTAGCGGTATATCGATCAATAATTGCAGGATTTGTTGTGGCAAACCGACAATAGCTTTAGCTTTGAAATCATTATAGTAGGTTCCTTAGGCATTTATATACTTGCTGTAAAATAGGTAGCCGTAGAGCGAGTTGCTTAATATCGTAGTTATTATCCTTGCTTTAGAGTATGTATCGTAAACTGGCATTAGGAGTAGGAATATCCGTAGTCACCGTAAGAATGTATGACACATTCATACTTGTTAGTAGTGCTGGTACGTAGCTTAGACTTTAGTGGGTAGATCTCACTTAGTAATTTAATAAAGGTACTTTTGCATTGAGAATTGTTATCGCCGTAGTGTTAATCATTGCATCATCATTTCATGTAGATCACGAACAGGTAGACTTCGTACCCGTCGGTGAGCCAGAGTACGATGAGGTGATCGAGGAGTATGAGGAGGAGCTCTTCGCACAGGAGGGAGCCCAGGAGCCTGTTGGTACTAACTTTGCTGACCCAGCACCTGCCCAAGGCAAGCCCCGGTGCATAACCCCTATTTTTAAATAATCACTGAATATATTTATATGATATGCATTTACGTTACAGGCATTTTATGGAAACTACATGCATAAATATATCCACCATGAGTCCTACTAGTACAGGTCGAGTAGCTGCTATGCTTAGGATGTCGGTAGCGTGAGTAACCTACCGTTACTCGCACATAGGTGAATAAACTATGATATCATGATGAAATAATGGAAAGGAAAATGGTGACCGGACAGGGATGTGGGTTTTGGTACTGGTGGGTGTGAGGGGTTGTGTCCTGTGGCCAACAGGGCATAGCCCGGTTACACTTTTCCCTGTCTGTGTCGATTAAGGACCGGTCGTTGCATATGACTCTAGGCAAGTCA
This sequence comes from Miscanthus floridulus, assembly GCF_019320115.1. Lineage (NCBI taxonomy): Eukaryota > Viridiplantae > Streptophyta > Magnoliopsida > Poales > Poaceae > Miscanthus > Miscanthus floridulus. The sequence continues at coordinate 19,986,955 of NC_089586.1, read as the reverse complement.
CAGACTATTGTTCCAAGCACATACTTGGGTATGGCGTAGGGAAGACTTGCTGCTCTCTTGTCGTGGATTCGGCTCTTTTCGGACCAACTGATGGGAAGAGGAGGTGGTGGAGGTCCTTGCACCGCACTGAGTCTGGGATTCAGAGGCGAGGGCTCAGAGTCCAAGTTTGGACGGGGTCCTGGACACCCGGGACAGGAGAGTGGTGGGTTAGTCCTGCTTGTGCCTAGGGCACAAGCGAGGCGTGTGTCTTCGGGGCACCCAGCTGGGTACATTGATCCATGAATCGCCGGGTTATCCGGTATGGCTTGTCTGTGGTTTAGCACCGTAGTAAGAACTGGAAGTGGAAAAGGAGAAGGAACAGTATCGATTGCTCAACTCTTGCTTGATAGTAGCGTAGGTGCTTATATAGATTGACTAGATAAAAACTTAATACGGCTGATGGTAATAATGTATCCATAAGGACCCACTATTAGTACTGCTTTTGGCTAAAAGAGAACCAGCAACCATAAAGCCTAGCATATTTCTTAGAGTCGGGAAAGTATTCCCACTGATCGGATAAGTCTTGCGAGTACATTGTATACTCAGGGTTTATTTACCCCTGTTGCAGGTGACGCTTGAGGAGTTCCTTGTGTGGAGGATCTATCTGGTGGGCTCAGACGGGATCCTCGTTATCTTTTAATATTCTGCTGTTATTCATTCCGCACTCTGTATTTGGTATTGTAATAATATACTTTTTAAGAAACTCTAATGTATGAGATGGACTTATGTTGTAACTCGTTTTCATTATTGGATCCTTGGGAAAATGTGGATCTTTCGGGCTCTCCCTCGGGGTGTGCTCAATGGACACCGCTCGCTGTAGTTGCTTTTGGGGTGCTTAGTGTCTGGTGGAAGACAAGCGCCTCCATAAGTACGCTATTTCGGGTGGTTCTGCCACATTGATGGCTTTCTTCACCATGAGAGCAAGATTTTCATCTTCATCTTCTTCATCACTTGAACTCTCATACTCAAGTCTTGCTTTGCCCTTGTCTTGGCTAGCTTTGAATGCTAAGTCTTTCTCTTTCTTCTTGGTAGAGGTTGAGCCATCTTGTGGCGTGATGTGCATGTACATCTCATGAGCATTGATCTTTCCCAACATTTGTGTCGGTGTAGCGGTGGAAAGATCACCTTGGGGTAGCATGGTCACAATGTGCCCATATTTGTCAATGGGGAGGACACTCAAGATCTTTCTCACAACATCGGATGGTGACATTTGAGTAAGTCCAAGCCCATTGACTTCCTCTACAAGAACATTTAAACGTGAGTACATCTCATTAGCACATTCTTTAGGAAGCATCTCAAATGAATTTAGCTTTTTAATCACAAGATGATAGCGTTCCTCACGCTCACTCTTGGTTCCCTCATGGAGCGCACAAACGTCCGACCATAGTGCATGGGTGTCTTTGTGGTTCCTTACGCGGTTGAACACATCTTTGCAAAGGCCTCTAAAGATGGTGTTGCGAGCCTTTGCATTCCATTTTTCATAATTAACCTCATCGCCTTGTAGGTTAGTAGCATCTCGAGGTTTTGGGAAGCCTTGTGAGGCGGCTCTAAGGATACCAACGTCTAGAGCTTCTAAGTACGCCTCCATGCGGATTTTCTAATATAGAAAGTCATCTCCCTCAAAGATAGGAGGAGGTCCATCCCCGTGAGACATCTTGCTCTAAGCGGTTAAGCTTAAAAACATGAGCACGAGGCTCCGATACCAATTGAAAGGATCAAGATGTCCAAGAGGGGGGGTGAATTGGGCTAATTCCAATTTTTCTTGCAATAATCAAATCCTATGGTTAGCCCAATTAACCCCTTGTGCCTAGAAAAGTGTTTCTATTGATCTAACACACAACAGACTTACAACCTATGTTCCAAACTTACTCTAGCATGGCAATTCTATGAATGTAAAAACAAGTATTGAATTGCTCAAAGTAAATGCTCAAAGTAAATAGAGAGAGAGAGGAACGCGGCGATGTTTTGCCGAGGTATCAGAGAGTCGCCACTCCCCACTAGTCCTCGTTGGAGCACCCACGCAAGGGTGTAGCTCCCCCTTGATCCGCGCAAGGATCAAGTGCTCTCTACGGGTTGATTCTTCGACGCTTCATCGCGGCAAATCACCCAAAGCCACTGACAACTTGAGTTGGGTCACCCACAAGCTCCGCCGGATGATCACCAAGCTCCCAATCACCACCAAGCCGTCTAGGTGATGGTGATCACCAAGAGTAACAAGCATGAACTCTCACTTGACCACGCAAAGCCTAATGAGAAGATGGATGCACACTTGGCTACTCTTGATTCACTAATGAGGCTACTCTCTTGGATTCTCAAATCTCAATCACCTCACTAGGACCTTGCTCTTCTTGGCACTCACAAACGTGTTTCTCAGCTGTTGGAATGAGCAAAAGTAACTCCACACACGAGTGAAGCTTCTATTTATAAGGCAGCCTGAAAAACGAACCGTTATGAGCTTCTGCGGGGTGACCGGACGCTTCGGTCATATTGACCGGATGCTCCGGTCAGTTCAACCCACATTCCAGTGATAATGTGTTGACCAGACACTGGCAGGGTCTGATCACCATTGATCGGACATGTCTGGTCGCATTAAACCCTCACTAGAACCTTACTGTACTCGACCGGACGCTGAACCTCTAGGGTCCGGTCAGTACTGACCGGATATGTCCGGTCGCAGATTCCCTTCTCTAGAACCTTACTGGAGTCGATCGGATGCTGCCTCTCAGCGTCCAGTCACTTGACCTCTCTAGTGTTTGGTCGCACCAAACGCAAACTCTTGATCAAATGAACTGACCGGACCCTGCGGCCAGCGTCTGGTCGCACTGGAGCCAGTGTCCGGTCAGCATTTGACCCTCCATTCACTTCCAACTCTCAAACATATGTGAATGAAGTTTGCTCCATAGGATCATAGGGCTGTTGTGGAGCTACCTAGTGCTAGTTTAACAAGTGTGCACCACACCTAACTCACTAGACTCACCTAGGTCAAGCTACCCGTCCATACCCTCCTTAATAGTACGGCCAATGGAAAAACAAAGTCCTAAACTACTCTAAGTATCACTCCAACTCCAATCGACACTTAGAACTAGTCATCCTTAACCTTGTCGTCCATCCTTTAAAAACCAAAGCGATTTCCATCATAGGGGCATGACCACCTCGATTGCCCAATTGATCTCCATTACCATGACCTAACTTAATTGCCTCTGCAAAACACACGTTAGTCATAGTAATCTTGTATTGCCATTAATCATCGAAACCCAATAAGGGGCCTAGATGCTTTCAGTGATTTCTCGCTTCTGGATGCTTACTAGAAATGACCGGACGTTGAGGTCCAGCGTCCGGTCACTTTGCAGCAGTGCTTCCGGTCATCACTTAACCGTTGGGATCGGGCGCTCAGTATTTAAAGAGAAGAAACACGTGGCGTGCATCACACGACCGGACACTAGGGTCCTGCATCCGGTCGATATGACCAGAGCGTCCGGTCGCCCCGTGTTTAGTGTAGTGAGTAGCCCAACGACTCTATTTCATGGGGGCTTCTATTTAAGCCCTATGATCGGCTCAAGCTCACTCCTCTTGGCCATTTGCATTGACATAGCAACCTTGTGAGCTTAGCCAATGCCCTCCCACTCATCTCCATCATTGATTTATCATCTTTGTGAGATTAGGAGAGAATTCAAGTGCATTACTTGAGTGATTGCATCTAGAGGCACTTGGTGTTCGTGTTTTTGCTGCGGGATTCATTTGTTGTTCTTGGTGGTTGCCACCACCTAGACGACTTGGAGCAGCGGAGGAGGATTGGCACGAGTTCGTGATTGTTCGTGGCCATCTCTAGTGATTGTGAGGAGATTTGTATCTTCCCCGGTGGAGTGCCGAAAGGCAACTCTAGTAGATTGCTCGTGTCATTGAGTTACCTCACTTGTGAGTATGTTCTTGAGGTGTCCAATTGTGTGGACGAGGTTCGTGCAACACCTCTTAGCCATCGAACCATCAAGTGTTGGTTGACACAACGGGGACGTAGCGTGTTGACAAGCACGTGAACCTCAGAAGAAAATTGGTTGTCTCTTGCCCTTTGATATTCTCCCGGTGATTGATAAAGTATTCATCTTGTGATTGGTTCACTCCTCTATGCGGCAGTATAATCATCTCACTTACTCATTTACATTTCCGCAAACTAGCTATATCAAGCTCTTTAGTGTAGCTAGAATTGAGAGCTTGCTTTGTGGATTAAGTTCATCTAGTGAAGCTCTTTAGTGTAGCAATTGTGAGAGCTCTTATTGAGTAGTGACCTAGTGGATTATGTGCCTAGTGATCATAGCAACTAGAATTATTGGATAGGTGACTTGCAACCTTTGTAGAGCTAGAACAAGTTTGCATTTTACTATTTGTTATACTAATCAAATTGCTCTAGTTGATTTGTAGATTTTAAATAGGCTATTCACCCCTCTAGCCATATTAGGACCTTTCAACGTCGCGATCACAGCCTCGCTTGATTGGCTGGTTCCTAGCTGATGTCGGCGATGCTCTCTTGGCTCCTACTCGACTGTGTCTGCGTGCTGGGGTACCCTGACCCAGACCTGGTATGAGGAGGGGGGTACCGGGGCAACCGTCCGTGGCTTTCCTGCAGTTCGCTGACTATGTGGACGTCTGGACGAGGACGAGGGCGCTAGGAGGAGTACCTCACCGAAGCTGAGGATGCTACCAAGTCCAAGCTATCCCTGCTCAACGAAGGTTCGATCCATTATTACTCACCTGAGTCACCCCTCTTGATGAATATTAAAAAATGTGATATCATACTCTTCCTGTTTGTTACTCAGTGCTAGCAGGATAGTAGTAGTTGTGGTCAGAGGCTGTCACCTATTATTGATGATAATTTCTGTATTGTTTGCTTTCCATTTCACTGCATGCTAGAACAGAGGAATTTCACTGGAGGTTTTCGTTAGTTACTGAGAAATTCATTTATTTCAAACATTTCACATTACAATTCGTTTTGTAATAGATGGTAGTACTGTCATAGTTTCGGTTCACTCACTAATCTTCTTGAAAAAATTCTGTATTGCATTTGGTATTGTGTAGAGAACTTTCACAACCATGCTATCTTCTTCGGTGCTTCTTGTTTAATTCGGATAGCTATCATCCCTAATGCCCATATTGGAGGGAGCAGCATAAGTTTTCTCATACATTTTTCTTTTGCTACTCTGAGAAGTCCCAAATTTTTTCCACCTTTTCATTTTGCATGGAGTATATATTTCAACATGGCAAATAATGTGCACCCCAAACCTTACTTGTGGATAATGTTGTGTAGTATATTACCAACCAATGCATGCGATTGGGCAAAAACCTTAAATTTTCAATAAATAATTGAAGAATACAGTAGCATCTATCCTCAGAGACTCTTACCTGTCCCAAATGTTACGGCTGACCATATGCATGCCTAACTATGGCGAGATGCTTTATCCATGATAGTACCACATTTGCGCTGCATAGACCGTGTTTTAGACACGGTTTTTTTGAATTATGCTGTACAATTTGGCTGAAATTTATTTGTTATATAATATATACCTTTTTTCCCTAGCGCCTTGAACATTGCCTCTTGACGTTGAGCGGTTGAGGTAGATCTTCCTAGCTAGCTCAGTTGTGCTGCTGCGTGATGTCATTAACATCGATATGGATAATCAGTTGGCTGGTAAATATAAGCATTTTCTATTCATCTGTGGCCATTTGTGCTTCCATCAGAAGCGTTGAATTTTCTGATTGCATACATGGATTGATTTTTTGGTTTCAGAATACACATATATCTCTAATAGCCATCGCTTTTGTGTAGTTTGGTTTAGCTATGTCTGATGCAATTAGATCATGGATGGATACAGTTAAGCACTGTCAATATCTAATTGAATGGACTCTGCATGCGGTCAATTTTTGTCATTGCTCTATTAGAGTTGATTGCCTCGCATCCAAGAAAATGAGCTACATTCTCATATTAGTAATTCATGGGAGTTACAACATATGCAGTTTTTATTTTCCTTGCTTTGTTTGTTATCTCACAGGGATCAACCTAATATGATCACTCCTTTTTGTTAATGCTCTAACCAATTATTTTATAAAGGAGATATGTATTGCCCCAGTTCCATATATCTAAAAAAGAAATATGCAGTTTTTTTTGGTAACCGAGCTGAGGAATATTCATATGGTGATATGATCTGGCCCTCTGGTGGAGACAATACACTTGTGTGGCTATTCCTGCCAAGTTCACTTTTGCAAGCTGAGGCTATCAGTAAGAGGAGCAGATCAGCCCTTGTTTTCCCCTTCTTTTATGCACTAACGCTCTCTTCATTTTATGTTTCTTAATATTTTTATTGTATTATACTGCAGGGCACATCATTTTCAGTAAGACAAACATATATTGAGCACAGGCAGATGTCAAAATCTTTAGTTTTGTAGAAAGATGAGTTAATATTTTAGGAAACTTTGTATTATGAGATATGTTGTATCATTAATAATCGACAACTGTTTGGATTGGTAAATGCTTTGGCATCCCATTGTGAAGTATCTTTCCTTTTAATCAATCCAGTTATGCAAGAGAAGTGAAATCGGTGTGTTTTCAAGTGAATGTTATCAATTATCAATAACTGAGTGAGACTCGATGGAGGAGCAAAGTGGCTTCGGCTGACGCTTGTTATATTTGGCAAGGCAAAGTAATGTATTAGTTTCAGTGGGACAATTGTTCTTTCTGGCAGGATGGACTTACTATATATTGATCAATGTTTGGTCCTATTCATGGCGTGTTATTTATTTGATCAAAGCTGGTGGTGTTTTCAACCTCGACACAGATTATCGGTAGGATTTCTTTGATCGCGCTAATATGTTGAAACGGAAGTACGAAACCAATGTATGATGTTATTTTACATTAGCTTAACCCAGCCAAATATATAATTTCATAAATATTTTCGGTTCTTGTCGTAACACGGAAAGGTCTATATAGTAGAGTTTATGAGTCTGCGGTGTCGTGCTTTTAGTAACTGTTAATTTCATAAACTTTGTTTTTTTGGATTAAATGTCAGTTTAATGTCTTACTGTATTGTTATCTTAATGTACGATCCGTGTGTTTTTAGTACAAAAATTTAGTCGCCCTATAGCAACTCATGGGCACGCTGCCTAGTTTAAATAAAAAAATAAAAGAAATCTCGGGGGAGCGTCTCCGTGAAGTGGGGTCCTCCGTTTCAAAATGCCACCCCGTCCAACGCAAACGAGAGGGAAAGCCGAAGCGAGTGCGAGGCGGCCCGTCAGGCTCCTCCTGTCTCTCTCATCTGTGCTGCTGCAGTTGCTCCTGCTCATCTCTGCGGCGGCGGCGGCCTAGCACCTGGGCGGGGCGGCGAGAGGGGACGGAGATGGAGATCGCGCGAGCGGCTGCTGGCGTCGCCTGCTCCAAGGAGCACCAGAGGATCTACGCCGAGTGGTTCGCCGTCGCCGACCCAGGTAAGGCGCTCCTGCCCCTCCTCGTTCCCAGGCCGCCACCAAAAATCCGCGACGTTTGATGCTTAATGCTCCGGCGTGGGGGCTCTGTTGCAGATGGCGACGGCCGCGTCACGGGCGCCGACGCCACCAGCTTCTTCGGCATGTCCGCGCTCTCACGCGCCGATCTCAAGCAGGTGAGCACGGGGCCGCTGGTCTCCTCCTGTTCCTCTCCTGGCATGGCTGATACCGTTGACGAATGGCTTATGATATTTCCCTGTTTGGGATTTGCCTGCGAAGGTATGGGCGATCGCGGATTCCAAGCGGCAGGGGTACCTCGGATTCGCCGAGTTCGTCACAGCAATGCAGGTTCGTCCCCTCATATCCATTAGTGATACTCACAGCGTGTGCATCTGATAATGAATGTTGAGGTTGCACTGCTGGGTTGTGGACTAATGGTCTAACCCGATATATGCAAACTGCAGCTCGTGTCTCTGGCCCAAGCAGGGAACGAAATCACACAGGACAGTCTGAAACGTGAAGGTAGTTGGCTGTGAACTGAACTTGACTTTCCTTTTCCCCTTCTGTGAGTTCATTTGGACGTGGATGTTGAGCTCGATTGTTTATGGTGGTTCGTGCAGACCTGAACACCTTGGATCCGCCTGTGATGGAAGGTGTCGATGAGCTACTAGCTGTAAGTCTGAAATCTTCAGATTCTGTGTCATTCAAATGAATTTGCCCCTTTGAACACGATACATTATTGCGATGTTATGCTGGATTTTTCTTCAGAGATCCAAGGCTGTTGTGAAGAGAGTTCACCCAGATGGCAATGGTAACCAATATGTTTAACCCTAGTTATAATCATGTGGCTGTGCACAAAAAAAAGTTATAATCATGTGGCTGAATCATCTTTGACCTATATGGCTATATCTGCTCTTCAGGCACCCTTCAGGTCCAAGCACCTTCCATATATCACTGGTTTGGTTCAAAAGCAGCACAGAAGGTATTAGATTAACTTGTTGAATTTGAAATCTCGTTCAAGATCTGTGGCTGGTGCTTTCAATATGCTTTTCATTACAGCACAAACTATTTTGCCTGATATGTCGAGCATTGTGGTTTAGCATCTTGTCGGGGAGGGCATGAGCTTTATTGAAAAGATTTAAGCCATCCCCATTGTAATCAAACTATTCTCTCTTAATACAAAAATGCGCAAATCTTTTGCGTGATCGAGAAAAAAAAAGCAATTGGCTGATTTTGCGTTTTATCTGGCATTCTGCAGGTACAGATGCCTCTGACTGCTGTTACCTCTGTAATTGATGGCTTGAAAAGACTATATGTTGAAAAACTGAAGCCATTGGAAGTCGCCTACAGATACAATGATTTTGCTTCCCCATTATTGGTAAATAATTCCATTCACAGTTTTGTTTTGTTTGAAGTATCGGTCTTATTGTTCTGAAGTTCTTTGATGCTCATTGTGCTCTTCTGTCATTATTTACATGTCACTCCATTGCTTCTATCATTTTCCAGACAAACAGTGATTTTGATGCAAAGCCAATGGTTATGCTCTTGGGTCAGTATTCAACAGGGAAAACAACATTCATTAAGCATCTGCTGAAGACAAGCTACCTAGGTTTGATGCTTCATCTTATAAAACAGATTTGATTATCGGCCTTAATGGCCATTTTGTTTTCAATTGCCTCTGATTGCATTAAAATTTGACTTTTTGTCCGTTTCAATTTCAGGATCTCACGTCGGACCAGAGCCAACCACTGATAGATTCGTAGTTGTCATGGTAACTGTTGGCATGAATACTGTATTTGCATACAAAATGAATATGGGATCTGACTGATGGCCAATACTGTAGCATGTGTCCTGAGAATGTTTTCCTTATATATATTGGCTAAACCAATGTAGTTGGTCCTTGCTATTATGATATCATTGCAACAACTTCTATTGTCCCTATGCACTATGGTAGCCATTATCATGAACTGGTGATTGCTGAAAATAAACTCTAATATTGAAAAAAATAGAATCATTGTTGTGTTATTTTTTCAACACTTTAAAGCTTCCTTTAAACCATACTGCATGCCCATGGGATATTTCTTCATTCATTTCAGTTGTTCAAAACAAAACTTTGTTGCTGGCCTTTTACAAATCTTATCAGTTTGCATTACCTGCTGGCTGGCCCTGTCAGTGTATACCTTCTTTTTTTTTTCTAATTGTCCCTCAATTTAATTTTGTTTTCACTTCAGTCAGGATTTGATGGAAGGACCATTCCTGGCAATACTATTGCTGTTCAAGCCGACGTGCCATTCACTGGTCTTACAACATTTGGGGGAGCATTTCTGTCAAAGTTTGAGTGCTCTCAGATGCCGCATCCGGTAAGCTTTAGTTTGATACCAGTACATGTAGAGTGCATTCATTTAGAAACTGAAACCTCCTTTGTTTCTTGAAGTTGCTAGAGCATATCACCTTTGTGGACACTCCTGGTGTTCTCTCTGGGGAAAAGCAACGGACTGTCACGACCAGGCCTCCGGCTGACCTTCGTGGTTTGGTCTGCACTAGCTGAAAGGGCCTGTTAGCTGGCCTGCGAGCCGCGTGGATGTTTTGTCTGGGCTTGGCCCGTTTAATTGTAAGACCGAACTCTTATACTCGCTGTGTGGGTGGTTGGGAGGTCAGCGAATAAGAAAATATCAGTTCCGAATCCTCTCGGTCTCTCTCTGTTATCTGCTCGAGGCGGCGCCGTCGCCGTGCTCCCAGCCGCGCGTGCACGCCGGCGACCTATCCATCTAGCTGGGCGTGACATTTGGTACCAGAGCCTTCCGATCCGCCGCCGATTCTGGATCTGTAAAATCCCGTTACCGACGGTTGGATCCAGAGTGTTGTGTGGTCATACATTGGATTTTCTCCATCGCCGCCGCCACCCGATTCATCCTCGTCGCCGTTCAGCTTGCCCACCACCACCTTCCCCTACCTCCACCATCACTGCTTCCACTACGCCGCCCGTTTTCTGCCACTACAATCCCTTCCCCGTCTCCGTCTTCGATAGATCCCTAATTTCCTCTCGATCTGCCACCACCTCTACTCTCGTCACCTTGCTCGCTGGCGCGCAAACCCAAACCACCAACCCTCACCTCCCGCATGGCGACGGCTGAGGAAAAGCTTGACTCGCTCGGTGCCCAGATGAAGTCCATGCTCCTACTCATGGAGACTTTCAATCGCTGGCGTCCTGAGGTTGATAACTTCTCCAACGAGTTAACCAAGGAGATCTGAACTCTCACATCGCGCGTGGAGGCGTTGGAGGCGAACAACGCTCCGCCATCGGCCCCGAAGCGTGAGGAAGAGGGCCGGGCCATGGGCCATGGCGTCGTCACATCACCACAGGGGACTGAAGGGGGGACTCTGATCCTCACTCATCCCCTGGCCAATGGTCAGTTATCCCCCTCCACCTCCCCAGTTCATTATCCTACTGCGTCTACAAATTCTGAATCTCGTTTACCTAAGGCTCAGTTTCCCAAATTTGATGGGTCTCATTCCAAAGTCTGGAAAGAAAAAGCTGAAAAATACTTTGATATGTTCAATGTTCCGGTCCATCGCTGGGCTTTGTATGGTACCTTACATTTCAAAGGGCATGCTGCCTTATGGTTACAAACCTATGAGGCTCAGCATGGGGTGGATAACTGGGTGGATCTTTGCATTGCCATTGAACCTAAATTTGGGAAAGATCTATATCATAACTCCATGCAAGAATTACTGAGCATTAAGCAAACCTCGGATGTTCAAGATTATTATGATAGATTTCAAACTGTCATGCATAAAGCGCTGGTGCATAACAACCATTTAGATGATGTGTTTTTTGTCAGTAAATTCATTCAAGGCTTGTATCCTGACATCCGTGCTGCTATTGTTTTACATAAGCCGAGAACAGTTGATGTGGCCTTGTCATTGGCTCTTATGCAGGCTGATGTGTTGGAATCTTAACCAAAGTTTTTTGTCAAGCGCAATTATCACGACTACAACAAGTATCCTGGCAAACCACCGCCAGCCGCAACTCCTAGTGTTCTGGGAGCACCACTAGTCGCCGACACAAAGCCAAAGTGGGAAGACAAGCTCGCCACATTGCGAGCTCAGCGGCGTGCCCAAGGTCTATGCATGAAGTGTGGCGAGAAATGGGGTCGCAACCATAAGTGTCCAGATAAAGTAGCCTTGCATGTTTTGGAAGAGTTCATGGAGCTGCTCTCAGATGACAGTGCGCCTGATCAGAATGATTCAGATTCTTGTGATGAAGAGGAAGCGGTGTTTGCTCTGTCTTAGCCCGCAGCAGTGGGTGTTTCAGGCAAGAAAACAATCAAGCTCCATGGCATCGTCAAAGATCAACAACTACTTATCCTCATTGATTCGGGCAGCACCTGCACATTCATTAGCTCCAACACGGCAAACGCCCTCAATTGTGTCCTGAGGCCTGCTCCTCCAATTCAAGTCATTGTGGCCAATGGCGATAAACTTCAGAGCACCCATCAGGTCCTCAACTTCAGCTGGTGGTCTCAAGGGCACACATTCACAACTGATGCTCGTGTGTTGCCTTTGCAATACTATGACATGGTGTTAGGCATGGACTGGTTGGAACAACACAGTCCCATGTGGATACACTGGAAAAGGAAGTTGTTGCGGTTCTCTTATCAGGGCAGCAGAATCAGCTTAAAGGGCATTAAAGATACCTTATCCAGTTGTCCCAAGATCAAAGTTAGGAAATTACAGGGCCTCATCAAGAAGGGTGGTATAGCTCAGTTGATTCATTTGTGTCCAGTAACACCACCCTTACCTCCAGACATGATTCCTCTACCAGTACAGCAGTTAGTTGACAGTCAGGCTCACCTTTTCCAGGATCCAGATTCCTTGCCGCCCTCGAGGGAGTTTGATCACCACATTCCTCTGATCCCTGGAGTGAAACCTGTAAATGTCAAGCCATACAGATATTCCCCAACACAAAAAGATGAGATTGAGCGTCAGATCAAAGAAATGCTCTCCAATGGCATCATTAGGCCCAGCCACAGTCCTTTTGCTTCCCCAGTAATCTTGGTCAAAAAGAAAGATGGTAGCTGGTGTTTTTGTGTGGATTATCGGCAACTCAACAACATCACTGTCAAAAACAAGTATCCATTACCAGTGGTAGATGAACTTTTGGATGAGTTGAATGGAGCAGCTTGGTTCACCAAATTGGATATGAGATCAGGCTATCATCAAATTCGGTTGGCCCCTGAGGATGAGGCCAAAACAGCATTCCGTACTCACAGTGGGCATTGGGAATTTCGAGTCATGCCATTTGGACTCACAAATGCCCTAGATACCTTTCAAGCTTTGATGAACACTATCTTCCAGCCACTGTTGAGGAAATGTGTCCTGGTCTTTGTTGATGACATACTGATTTACAGTCCAACATTGGAGGCTCACTTGAATCATCTGCAGCAAGTCTTCCACATTCTAAATGATCATAAGCTCTTGCTTAAGAGGTCTAAATGTTCTTTTGCTCAGCAACAGTTAGAATATCTGGGGCACATCATTAGTGGGCAGGGTGTGGCTATAGATCCTAAGAAGATTGAGGCTGTAGCTAACTGGCCCCAACCATCAGACACCAGGCAATTGAGAGGATTCCTCGGTCTATCTGGTTATTATAGGAAGTTCATAAAAAAATTATGGCATCCTAAGTCGACCTCTTACTGACCTATTGAAAAAGGATGTTCTATTTCATTGGACACCTCAACTTCAAACATGTTTTGACACCTTGAAGCAAGCTCTCATTTCAGCACCGGTGCTAGCCTTACCAAATTTCACCAAGGCCTTCATAGTTGAGATCGATGCTTCATCCACTGGCATAGGTGCAGTGTTATCTCAGGACTCACACCTAGTGGCTTACCTCAGCAAGGCCCTTGGCCCCAAAGCTCAAGCCCTCTCAACATATGAAAAGGAGTGCATGGCACTCATTTTGGCCATCACCAAGTGGAAGCCTTACCTTCAGCACAAGGAATTTACCATTATCACTGATCACAGGAGCCTCATTCACCTAGGGGAGCAGAAGCTACATGAAGGTATGCAACAAAAAGCCTTCATCAAGCTATTGGGCTTGCAGTACAAAATCCTTTATAAGAAGGGTTTGGACAACAAAGCTGCAGATGCTCTTTCCAGACAAGCTGAGCCTGTCTCCTTGACTGCCATCACTGCCAGCACTCCCAAGTGGTTGGAGATCATTTTGGAGGGGTATCAGCAAGATGATCAAACCAAGCAGTTGCTCACTGAGCTCAGTATCACTGGATCCAATGACAAAGGCTTCACTCTTAGTGATGGGGTGATCAAATACAAAAACAGAATCTGGTTGAGGAACCATAAGGAAGCACAACAAGTTGTTTTATTGGCCCTTCACTCTAGTGGCTTGGGAGGACACAGTGGCATTACAGCCACATATCACAAGGTAAAATCACTGTTTGCCTGGCCACATATGAAGCAGTCTATCACCGATTACATTAATACTTGTGAGGTATGTGCCCAAGCTAAACCTGAACATTGCAAATTACCTGGTTTATTGCATCCACTACCTGTTCCTACCCATGCTTGGCACACCATTAGTCTAGATTTCATTGAGGGCTTGCCTAAATCCAAAAGTTTTGATACTATCCTTGTTGTCATTGACAAACTCACAAAATATGCACACTTTATTTGTTTAGCCCACCCCTATACCGCCTTATCTATAGCCCAAGCTTTCTTGGCTCATGTGTACAAACTGCATGGCTTGCCTTCCATCATCATCTCTGATAGAGATAAAATCTTCACTAGTGCCCTTTGGCAAGAATTATTCAGGCTCACTGAAACAACACTTAATATGAGTTCTGCCTACCATCCTCAAACCGACGGCCAAACCGAACGATTGAATCAATGCCTTGAAACATATCTCCGCTGCATGGTCCATTCCTGTCCCCAGAAATGGGCCCAATGGATTCCATTGGCTGAGTTTTGGTATAATACGACCTATCATTCAGCACATGGTCACACACCCTTTGAAGCCTTGTATGGTCATCCACCTAAACACTTCGGCATCACCTCCACTGACACTTGCACAGTTTCTGATCTGGATGACTGGCTTCAGTCCAGAAATACTATGATGAACCACATTCAACAGAATTTAGCTCGGGCACAGCAGCGCATGCAACATCAGGCAGATAAGCATCGCCAAGAAAGAACCTTTGCTGTGGGCGATTGGGTCTATGTCAAACTGCAACCACATATACATCAGTCTATTGTTCGTCGTACCAACCAAAAGCTCAGCTACAAGTACTTCGGACCATATCTGGTGCTCCAAACCGTTGGTAAAGTAGCCTACAAGCTTCAGTTACCTGCTAATAGTCACATTCATCCTGTGTTGCATGTCTCCCAGCTCAAGAAGGCTTTACCTCCGAACACCAGTCTGTCTACTGATGATGAACTTCGGCTTCTCTACATGTTGGAAGATCTTCCACCATCCCAGGTCCTGAATCAGCGGCTTCATCTGGTGGGTCACCGGGTGGTACCGGTTGCCTTGTTGCAGCGTGAGTCTTGTCCAGTACATTGGGCTACCTGGGAGCGAGCTACGGATGTCCCTTCCTCACTGCTGTAGCCTGCTGCTTCTGCATCGCGAGGGCACGCTGCTGCTTAAGGAGGGGGAGATGTCACGACCAGGCCTCCGGCTGACCTTCGTGGTTTGGTCTGCACTAGCTGAAAGGGCCTGTTAGCCGGCCTGCGAGCCGCGTGGATGTTTTGTCTGGGCTTGGCCCGTTTAATTGTAAGACCGAACTCTTATACTCGCTGTGTGGGTGGTTGGGAGGTCAGTGAATAAGAAAATATCAGTTCCGAATCCTCTCGGTCTCTCTCTGTTATCTGCTCGAGGCGGCGCCGTCGCCGTGCTCCCAGCCGCACGTGCACGCCGGCGACCTATCCATCTGGCTGGGCGTGACAAGGACCCAACGTAGCTATGATTTCACTGGTGTAACCTCATGGTTTGCTGCTAAGTGTGACCTTATTCTTCTTCTGTTTGACCCTCACAAGCTTGATATAAGTGATGAGTTCAAACGTGTCATTTCATCCTTACGTGGTCATGATGACAAAATACGCGTAGTGTTGAACAAGGCTGACCAAGTTGACACACAGCAGGTACAGTTTTTTCTTGCAATCAATTTGTATGGCCTGTTATGCTTATGCTTTATTTTGTTTGTTAAAAAAATATAGCATGATGGATATTTTTTCCCCTTCTATACTACAGCTTATGAGAGTGTACGGTGCATTGATGTGGTCTCTTGGGAAAGTGATAAATACTCCTGAGGTTGTATCGGGTAATTTCTTATGCCTGTTATTTGTTACATTTTTCTGTAGCTCGTCTGATGCAGGCGATGTGTTCGGGGCAGTTTTTATATCTTTCTTACCACTCTTAGCTTCTTACTGCAATACTCTCAAATGCTGTATTTCTGTTGATATCAATGGGAATGGGGATATCCTTGTTTCAAAAAAAATAACTTTTAAGAAATGGAGGTGTTACAAGGCTTGTACAATAAGTTAAAAAATGCATGTTGTTGGAGGTTCAAAATTCAAACTAAAATATATATTTAATTTGCATGGGGTTGTTCAGTATAAAACTAAATGAGTTTTTTTATTTTTGCATTAACTGGATTGTCATTTTGAACCTAATATTTGTTGGTATATTATGGTCTAGGCCCATATAATATATACAATAATTAATAAACTCTATGATTTTGTATTAAATAATATTTATTGGTTTAGTACCAATATGTGATATGGACCAACCATAGGCACATGAGGCTGGTGATCGGCTGGGCCTTGGACGTGACTAGGCATGCAGGAAGGCAACAAGTGTTCAATATTCCATCTTGCCAATTAGAATTCTTGGTTACGTAAGTTAAAGAAGGTCTTTTCATTCCATTAATTAATTGGCAAATGAATACAGGAGTTTCCTTCTCTAGCATTCATCGTATCTGCTACCTCCTAGTCTTCCTGAGTCCGCTGGTCTTCCCATCCGTGTGTGGGATATATATTCCTAACTCCATCGCCTGGTCCAGTGGTTTTTTCGGCGATTACCACGAAAACCAAAAGTTCTCGCTGTCTTAAAAAGTTTTCCCGTTCCGTCTCCTGCGCGCACACGAGATGGAAGAGTAGAGCCTCCGGAACGTCTCCGCTCATCGAGTTCATCTACTCGGGTGAAGGGCGGCCATCACGTTTTTGGGGAGTGTCCGCAAGCGGCACGACTACTCGCTTCGTCCCCTCCCTGTTCCCGCCGTGAGTTGCTGTTCGTCTTCTTCGGGTGATCTGCACGGCTTCTGTTCTTCACTACATCGAGCGGGATGACTACAACGACAGGCATCATGTCTGGTGCATCCGGCTCTGCTGCAGGGTATTATCACTTCACCCGTCTTGCTAATTATATGATCTCTATTACAGTCTTGCTGGTTAGTGTTAACTATATGATGATCATGATTTATTCGGACAATAATATGTATCATGTCTCACTGGTTAGCACTATTTTAACATCCATGGTGATGTTTCATTTGAACAAGCACATATATGATATCATGAGTATTTTGTTTATATCTCTTTTACGGATTAAATTAAACTTGAATTTGCCTATTTTTCTATCATTCCAAAAATGTGATGATAGGCAATTTTCATCTGTTGGCTTTGCGGGTTTGCTGAAACCAACGCCGTTTGAGGGCACTCATTATAAGAGATGGCGCCAGAAAACAATTCTGTGGTTAACCTCTATGAACTGCTTTCATGTGGTGCATGAGCAGCCTACTGGAGTGCGGACCTCTGATGAGGAGCGTGCATTCCAAAACGCTGACATCACATGCAAGGCTGCTCTGTTGAGTGTCATTGGAGACTCTCTTGTTGATGGATATGTGTCACTTCCGACCGGAAAAGCCATGTGGGATGCACTTGAGGCCCACTTTGGTGTTTCTGATGCCGGTTCTGAGCTGTATGTCATGTAGCAGTTCCATGACTATCGGATAGTTGAGGGACGTCCGGTAGTCGAACAGGCCCATGAAATACAGGCACTGGTAAAGGAACTTGAGCTGTTTGGGTGTGTACTTCCTGACAAGTTTGTGGCAGGCTGTATCATTGCTAAGCTACCACAATCTTGGACTGACTTTGCCACTTCTCTGAAACACAAGAGGCAAGAGTTCAGCACTGCTGAGCTTGTTGGGACTCTAGATGTTGAAGACAAGGCTAGAGCAAAGGATGTCAAAGGCAAGAAAGTCGGTGAGGGGAGTTCTAGCGCACATGTGGTGCAAAGGAACCGTCCTAAACCACAGAAAAAGAAATTTCAGCAAGGGCTTAAGCAACAGACCACTACTCCTTTCAAGAAGGGTAAGAAGATGAACAAGGAAAAGATGAATTGTTTCACATGTGGCAAGACTGGGCACTTTTCTAGGGAGTGTCCCGAGGCTAAGTGGAAGCCTCCTCCACCACAGAAATCAGTTAACACCGTTGAGACTGATGCAGCTACATCTGGGTATGGTAAAGTTTTGCCTTCTGTATTTTCAGTTTGTCATTCACCTGATTGGTGGGTTGACACTGGTGCAAATATACATGTGTGTGATGATGTTTTCTTGTTTTCTTTTTACCAGGCCGGGCGGGCTGGCTCCTTGTTGATGGGGAACGGGGCGCGTGCGGCTATTCGTGGTGTTGGTACGGTCGATCTGAAGCTCACTTCGGGAAAGACCGTGCAGCTACGGAACGTGCATCATGTCCCCTCAATAAAGAAGAATTTGATTAGTGGTTCCCTGCTATGTCGTGATGGTTTTAGACTTGTGTTTGAATCCAATAAATTTGTACTCTCCAAGTATGGAATTTTTGTTGGAAAAGGCTATGAGAGCGAAGGCTTGTTCCGCTTGTCTTTGGTTGACACTTGTTTAAGTTCTGTTAATCATGTGAGTCACGACATTGAGACAAATATTTGGCATTCTCGTTTATGTCATGTTAATTTTGGTTGCATGTCCCGCTTAGTTGGTTTAAATTTAATTCCGAAAATAGATATGGTCAAAGGTTCAAGGCGCCATGTTTGTGTTGAGACAAAACAAACTCGTAAGCCTCATAAGACTGCTGTGGCGAGAGAATTGGCACCGCTTGAACTAATTCATTCTGATATCTGTGAGATGAATGGAGTTTTGACCAAAGGTGGTAAGAGATACTTCCTTACATTTATAGATGATTGCACTCGTTTTTGCTACGTATATTTACTAAAAACTAAGGACGAAGCGTTGCATTATTTTAAAATCTATAAAGCTGAAGTAGAAAATCAACTTGAGAAGAAAATTAAAAAGTTACGGTCCGATCACGGGGGAGAATATTTCTCAAATGAGTTTACTGAGTTTTGTGCGGTGCATGGTATTATTCATGAGAGGACGCCACCATACTCACCACAATCCAATGGGATTGCAGAGAGAAAGAACCGCACTCTAACAGATTTGGTTAACGCCATGTTAGAGACTGCGGGACTATCTAAGGAATGGTGGGGTGAGGCTATATTGATAGCATGTCATGTCCTGAATAGAGTGCCCACTAAAAACAAAGAAATTACACCATTCGAGGAATGGGAGAAAAAGAGATTAAATCTCTCCTATCTGCGAGCATGGGGTTGTTTGGCAAAGGTGAGTGTGCCAATTAACAAGAAATGAAAGCTTGGACCCAAAACCATTGATTGTGTTTTTCTCGGGTATGATATTCACAGCGTGGGTTATTGATTTTTAATAATAAATTCTAGAGTTTCTGATATGACAGTTGGGACCATCATGGAATCTAGAGATGCAACATTCTTTGAGAATGAGTTTCCCATGAAAGATAATACACCTAGCAATTCTAGTCATGAATCCATCCCTGAATCTTTTGAACCGGTGGTACACGCTGATGTTGAAACCCATGTTGAAATTCCTAAGGAGGATGATAATATTGTCACTCGAAAGAGTAAGAGGCAAAGGGTTATAAAATCCTTTGGTGAAGACTTTATTATATACCTTGTGGATGACACTCCCACAACCATTGCAGAGGCATATTCATCTCTCGATGCTGACTTGTGGAAGGAAGCTGTACAGAGTGAGATGGATTCCATCATGTCTAATGGTACTTGGGAAGTGGTTGATCGTCCCTATGGATGTAAACCTGTGGGGTGTAAATGGGTATTCAAAAAGAAGCTTCGGCCTGATGGTACTATTGAGAAGTACAAGGCCAGGCTAGTGGCTAAAGGCTATACACAAAAGGAAGGAGAGGATTATTTTGATACTTACTCACCAGTTGCCCGTTTGACAACCATACGCGTACTTTTATCCTTGGCTGCCTCACACGGTCTTCTCGTTCATCAGATGGACGTTAAAACAACTTTCTTGAATGGAGAGCTTAAGGAAGAGATCTATATGGATCAGCCAGATGGATTTGTTGCGAAGGGTCAAGAGGGTAAGGTGTGTAAATTATTAAAATCCTTGTATGGTCTGAAGCAAGCCCCTAAACAGTGGCATGAGAAGTTTGATAAAACTTTAACATCAGCCGACTTTGCAGTGAATGAAGCTGATAAATGTGTATATTATCGGTGTGGTGGGGGAAATGGTGTCATTTTGTGCTTATATGTGGATGATATTTTAATCTTTGGAAATAATATTGATGTGATCAAAGAAGTGAAAGACTTTTTGTCTAATAATTTCGAGATGAAAGACTTGGGTGAGGCTGATGTTATTCTTAACATAAAGCTATTAAGAGAAGAAGGAAATGGTGGGGTAACTCGTGCAAACCCACTATGTGGAAAATGTTTTGAATTGCTTTGGTTATAGTGATTGTATACCTGCTCCAACTCCTTATGACCCAAGTATAATTTTGAGGAAAAACCGTAGAATCTCAAGGGATCAATTGCGGTATTCTCAAATTATTGGTTCTCTTATGTACTTGGCTAGCGCCACGAGGCCTGATATCTCGTTTGCTGTGAGCAAACTAAGCCGGTTTGTATCAAATCCGGGAGATACTCATTGGAGTGCTCTTGAGAGAGTGTTGCGCTATCTCAAAGGTACAATGACATATGGTATTCACTTTATCGGGTATCCAAGGGTACTAGAGGGTTATTGTGATGCTAATTGGATATCTGATGCTGATGAGCTGTACGCCACGAGCGGATATGCGTTCCTGCTTGGAGGTGGTGCTGTTTCCTAGAAGTCTTGCAAGCAGACTATCTTAACGAAGTCTACAATGGAAGCAGAACTGATAGCATTGGATACTGCTGGCGCTGAGGCTGAGTGGCTTCGTGAGCTCCTTATGGATTTACCGGTAGTGGAAAAACCTATACCAGCTATTTCTATGAACTATGACAACCAAACTGTGATAACCAAGGTGAACAGTTCTAAGGACAACATGAAGTCCACAAGGCATGTAAAAAGGCGTCTGAAGACTGTCAGAAAATTGAGAAACTCCAGAGTAATTGCATTGGACTATGTCCACACATCTAAGAATCTGGTAGATCAGTTTACTAAGGGTCTGTCACGTAATGTGATAGAAGGTGCGTCGAGGAAGCTGGGCTTGAGACCCACTTGAAGTCATTCCATAGTGGTAACCTGTCCTATTTGATCGGAGATCCCGTGAATTAGGATGGTGAAACAAGCTAGTGGATGACTGAGGGAGAGACTCCTTAGAACAAAGTTTTGCTCATTTGAGATGCACCGTTTCTCCAAAGCTGTAAGGCAGGTTGATTAAGTTCTTAACGTGATCCGAGTGGCTTTGATTAAGCAGGGATGTTGTCCTACAGAACATCCTTAAAGGAATACACCTATATGAGTTCGATTGCTAGTCATAATCTATGAGATGTGGGTCATCTTTAGACACTCATGAAAGGCTAGGAAGTGTGACTTATATGCTTCAAACAGAGGGGATACTTGTAACAGCCAAGTACCATGAAAAGAACTTTGGTGAAACTCAATTCACACAAAACTGTCAATTCAAGGTATAGTCCATTGTTCAGTTGTGAATGAGCTTAGCCTTTGTTCTAGACGGGTGTTCAACTTAACAGTCCCCGTTGAAACTCTGGTATATCAAAGAACTATGGTTTTTGAGATTATTTTCTACAAACCCTAGAGTTTGGTGGGGATTGTTGGTATATTATGGTCTAGGCCCATATAATATATACAATAATTAATAAACTCTATGATTTGTATTAAATAATATTTATTGGTTTAGTACCAATATGTGATATGGACCAACCGTAGGCACATGAGGCTGGTGATCGGCTGGGCCTTGGACGTGACTAGGCATGCAGGAAGGCAACAAGTGTTCAGTATTCCATCTTGCCAATTAGAATTCTTGGTTACGTAAGTTAAAGAAGGTCTTTTCATTCCATTAATTAATTGGCAAATAAATACAGGAGTTTCCTTCTCTAGCATTCATCGTATCTGCTACCTCCTAGTCTTCCTGAGTCCGCTGGTCTTCCCATCCGTGTGTGGGATATATATTCCTAACTCCATCGCCTGGTCCAGTGGTTTTTTCGGCGATTACCACGAAAACCAAAAGTTCTCGCTGTCTTAAAAAGTTTTCCCGTTCCGTCTCCTGCGCGCACACGAGATGGAAGAGTAGAGCCTCCGGAACGTCTCCGCTCATCGAGTTCATCTGCTCGGGTGAAGGGCGGCCATCATGTTTTTGGGGAGTGTCCGCAAGCGGCACGACTACTCGCTTCGTCCCCTCCCTGTTCCCGCTGTGAGTTGCTGTTCGTCTTCTTCGGGTGATCTGCACGGCTTCCGTTCTTCACTGCATCGAGCGGGACGACTACAACGACAGGCATCATGTCTGGTGCATCCGGCTCTGCTGCAGGGTATTATCACTTCACCCGTCTTGCTAATTATATGATCTCTATTACAGTCTTGCTGGTTAGTGTTAACTATATGATGATCATGATTTATTCGGACAATAATATGTATCATGTCTCACTGGTTAGCACTATTTTAACATCCATGGTGATGTTTCATTTGAACAAGCACATATATGATATCATGAGTATTTTGTTTATATCTCTTTTACGGATTAAATTAAACTTGAATTTGCCTATTTTTCTAACAATATTTACAGGTCATTTAATGATAAGCCAGTGAATGATTCAGCTGTTGGACCAATTGGAAAAGACTTGTTTGAGAGGGAGCAAGATGACCTCCTCTGTGACCTGAAAGACATTCCTAAGAAGGCTTGTGATCGACGGGTAAGTTGAAATGTTGAGTCATTTGTCAGAATTCCTCCTTTCTGTACTGGTTTTTCGAAATGAACAGCACCGTTTCTTGCAGGTCAATGAGTTTGTTAAGCGTGCTCGAGCTGCCAAGATCCATGCTTACATAATTGTCCATCTGAAGAAGGAGATGCCTGCAATGATGGGAAAAGCTAAGGCCCAACAACGACTCATAGACAACTTAGAGGAGTTTGCAAAGGTACTTACAGAGAACTTGACTGCCCGAATGTTATGTCCGGGTTTAATTTCAACAGAAAATTTATGACTAACCTTAATTTGCTCCCATCCAAATCCAAACTTACTGTCATTTTTCTTCTCTCTTTTGCACAACATCCCTCCGCTTGACTGATGCTCGTGATCCGGTGGAACAGGTCCAGAGGGAATACCATCTCCCCGCCGGAGACTTCCCCGACGTGGAGCACTTCAAACAGGTGCTGGGTGGGTACAGCATCGACAAGTTCGAGAAGCTGAAGCCCAAGATGGTGCAGGCGGTGGACGACATGCTCGCTCACGACATCCCGGAGCTCCTCAAGAACTTCAGGAACCCGTACGAGTGAACTGACCTGACCTGACCTGCCCTCTCGTCGGTTGTAAAGATTACCTTAGCTGTCACCGCTGATGATGGCGGAGGGGACGTCCTGGGAGATGTAGACGGTCACGGGTCACTACTCACTAGCTGTCCGCAGCTGTGCCAAAAACCGAGAGGGTGCATGAGGATTCAGATCAGAGAGCCACAGCGCGTTGCCTGTTAGTTTCAGCGTCAGTGCTCTGTCGTGGTTGCCGCACGCTGGCACGCGAAGGAACTGTGGTACCGTTACCGTTTCGCTGTGAAGAGTTGCAGGCGGCAAAGCGATACGGTGTGCAATGATAACTTGCGACCATGTGATGTTGCTGGTCCTGGGCGGCACACGATGCGTGACGCACCAGCGCCGCACCACTGCCTGCCCTGCCCTGTGGCGTCCCAGCTAGCCGCGTTTTGCGTACGAGTGCGGGGCAAATCGTTTGGACCTGGATGGACGGTGTCTGGCTGACTCCACACACATGATAATGGGCTCGCCCATGAAGTGGGACCGTGTGTCGTCCCTCTCCCTTGGTGGCCTCTGCCTATAGATCCTCTAAATATTGTTTTTTTTCAGAAATCCTACTAGATGAGCTGGGTCTTCCCTATGGATTCCACGCATTCCGAAACGTCAAAGAGCATGGATGTTAGACAGGTAAACGGTGAGTATTTTTATCTTTAGGCCTTGTTTAGATCACCTCCAAATTTCAAGTTTTTTCACTTTCTCTCCATCACATCAATTTTTAGCCGCTTGCGAAACGTCAAAGAGCATGGATGTTAGACAGGTAAACGGTGAGTATTTTTATCTTTAGGCCTTGTTTAGATCACCTCCAAATTTCAAGTTTTTTCACTCTCTCTTCATCACATCAATTTTTAGCCGCTTGTATGGAGCATTAAATATAGGTAAAAAAAATAACTAATTGCACAGTTTAGTTCGAAATCACGAGATGAATCTTTTGAGCTTAGTTGGTCCACGATTGGACAATATTTACCAAATAAGACGAAAGTGCTACTATTCATCGGGTTAAAATTTTTTACAATCTAAACATGGCCTTAATTACCGCACTGGCTTGGCTTTGCAAGTGGAAAAAGTGGAGCCATCCCAATTCAGCTCCCGTTGGCTTGCACTAAACTGATGGTGTCCACTGTCCACAGCCACAGCAGGCAGGCGGCACAGTTGCGCCAATATGCCGCCCCCGCGCTAGTGGCACCGCGGCTACCAGCACGACACGCTCGGGCGCACCCAGGCCAGGCCGGCAAGCGTCGCATCGCAAAAATCCACTGGGTCTGGCGGGAGAGGCGAGCACATCACCACGCGGCGGGGCGATGCCGATGCGGTGGCGAGGATTGAGGAGGAGGCGCAGGCGCGGCAGGCAGAGGCAGCCGACCCACCCCCGGGACGTGGACGTGGTGACGCCTGACGCGGTCGTGGGAAATCAACCCAACGGACCGACGCGGCGCCCGGGTCGTGGCGGGCCCGGCGCGTCAGCCTCCGCGGGGCCGTGCCGACCAAACAGGCGCAGGAGCAGCCGCGGGAGGAAAGGGAAGGACACTCGGGGGCCGGGCCAAGCCAAACGCGGAGTCGCCGAGGAGGAGGACAAGGCACAACAAGCCGCACGAGAAGGCAGGCAGGCAGGGCAGGGCTGGGCAGAGAGGAAGGAAGAGGAGGAGGCGAGGAGGGATGCGGCGGGCGAGGCCGCCGCCGGTCCCGGTCCCGGTCCCGGTCCCGGTCCCGACAGCGCCGGGGGACGTGGGGGGGCCGGAGGTGAAGTACCGCGGGGTGAGGCGGCGGCCGTCGGGGCGGTACGCGGCCGAGATCCGGGACCCGGCCAGGAAGACCCCGATCTGGCTCGGCACCTTCGACTCGGCCGAGGCCGCGGCCCGCGCCTACGACGCCGCCGCCAGGACCATCCGCGGCGCCGCCGCGCGGACCAACTTCCCCTTCGCCTCCGTCTCCGCCGCGGTGCCGCCGCCGCCGCTCCCCGCAACCGTCACCGCCCCCGCCCCCGCCGCGACGTCTAGCCACAGCAGCACCGTCGAGTCCTGGAGCGGCGGCGGCGCGCCCGCCGGGATCCTCCGCGCCGCAGCCGCCCCGGCCGCCGAGGAGGACTGCCGCAGCTACTGCGGCTCCTCATCGTCGGTTCTCTGCGAGGACGGCGCGTCGGGCCCGGGCTGCGGCGACGAGGCCGCCGCGCCGCCGCCGGCCCCGCTGCCGTTCGATCTGAACGTGCCGGACCCGGCGGCCGACGAGATGGACTGGCGCTGCGACACGCTACTGCACCTCTAGCCGCCGCCGCGAACCAACCACGAGCACTCCCCCCCGAACTGGTACTACAGGATCGTCGTGCTGCTCGCTTCGTGTGGCTGATGATGATCCGGCGGAGCAATGCGTACCCGCCCAACAAGTGCTATCGTGCTATTCTATCTCTCTCCATAGAAATTGATAATTTTTTTTTTTGCCACTGCTTCTTTAGTCTCTTTTTTTGCCACTGCCATGATTCGGTAATACTACTTTTGTGATGATGTGAATAACTCATCATGTAATCCGTGGAGGGGAACCTGTTCTTGCAAACCTTCCTGCTTCCTGCTGTGTTATCTGTAGCAGCATGATGTATGTGAGTATGTGACCACGGCCTCTTCTTGTCTTGCTGTAATTCTCTCAAGATAATGGAATTAAGAGAAATTTTACAGACACCTTTGCTTCTGTTTATCGGCAGCTCCTGGCTGTTGCTTTGATTGTGTAATTGTGTGTGCCCTGTCCTTCATGAGCAGAGCTGCAGATGTTTTGAAGTGAAGCGCAGCCACAGACATAACAACTTCGTTATGCTTATGTATGCCCCCTATCCAGGAATCAGGATTGCCATCTTCAGTCCAAAACCAGCTGAAAACATCTGATCTGATCTTGCTAGTCCGCATTGCAGCTGTTATGGTCGGCAAGACGTATAAGCGCCGGACCAAGGAGCAAAGTGGCTGAGACGTTGGATTAGATTTGATTCGATTTGGAGTTTCCTTAATTAGAGGTTTCCTTAATTATAGCATCAGGTGGTTGAGTCTGATTGTATAAGAGTCACACTTTGCAAATTAATGGGATAGCCTGGGATTGTGTCATCTTGACACCCTTGGGCGCCCGGCGTCCTAACTCTATCTCTCTCTACCCCTCGTTTCCCCTAGCGCCGCCACGGCGTCTCGCCGCCGCCAGCGCCAGAGTCAGCCCCTCCACTCTCCTCCATACGCGCTACGTAGCAAGGCCAAGCGCCATACCAACCTGGTATCAGCTCCCTCGCTGCCCATGGATTCCGCCGCTTCCACCAATGCGCCATCGTCGTCGATCCCACCCGCATCCACCACCATCCCCACGTCGGGCGTGTCGCTGCCCCTGGTGAACACGACGCCGCCCGCGCCGCCGCCCCCTAGCCTCGATCGCTGAGATGTTGGCCAGCATGCAACTTCAGATGACCGCCATGAACAACCACCTGGCGGATCAGGGAGCGCGCCTTTCGGCCCTCGACGGCAGGCCGGCGTTCCCTCAATTCGGCTTGCCAGGGTTCGGGGGCGTCCCTCGCCTGCCCGCATCCTCCTCACCGGTGATCACGGAGATCGCGGCCGGCACTGAGGACTCCTCCGCCTCGGCATCGGTGGCACCATCCCTGCCGCTGTCCCTCCCGGCGCCGCCGCCTCCCCAGCAACCGGCCGCGGCCCCGCAGGGTTCCCAGCAGGCGCCAACGCCACCGCCCGGTGGGGTGCCGATCACTCAGATCATGTTCCCGCACTCCCCGTCGCCAATTCCAGGGTTCGGGGCCGTGGCTCCTATGCCGCTCCCGGCCTCCGCTCACATGGCCCCATCACCACCGTACCCCCCGCCGCCATCGGAATGGGAGTCCACCGTCGTGCCGAAGTACCACAAGATCACCTTCGAAACGTACGATGGCCGCGATGATCCACTGGGGTGGCTCAACAAATGCGAGCAGTTCTTCCGCGGACAGCTCACTCGGGAGGTCGACAAGGTGTGGATGGCCTCATATCACCTGAAGGGAGTTGCCCAGCAGTGGTACCTTGTACTAGAGACCGACATCGGCCGCCCATCGTGGCTGAATTTCCATCGATACTGCCTGCAGCGCTTCGGCCCCGCCCTCAACACCAACCACCTGGTCGACCTGGCCAGGCTGCCGTTCGGCGCCAACGTGGACACATACATGGAGGCGTTCTAGGCCAGGGCAGTGCACGCGGGGGACCTCACCACGCTGCAGCGCGCCAAGCTTTCCACAGGTGGCCTCCTCGACTACATTCGGGTGGATGTTGAGATGCACCAGCCCCAGAACCTTCAGCATGCCATGTATTTGGCTCGCGCCTTTGAACGTCGCAACGTGCCACAGCGTTCGGCCCTCCCAGCCCCCCAGCGGGCCGCGCGCCGCCCGGGGGGCGCTCCGCCGACCATGCCAGCTTCCGCGACGGGGACCACGCCCGACTCCACCAAGGCATTCAAGCGGCTCACACCCAAGGAGATGGCGGAACGCCGCAAGCTCGGCCTCTGCTATAATTGCGACGAGTCGTTCGCTCGTGGGCATAAATGTGCCCGTTTGTTCTACCTGGAGGCTCCCGATTACATCGTGGAGGAGCCGGAGGAGCAAGACGACGCGCCGCCCCCGGCTGAGGAGGCCTAGTTCGACCCGGCCAAGCCAATGATCTCTCTGTCCGTGGTGACGGGCATTCGGGCATGTGACACCATGCAGTTGCGCGTCAAGATTGGCGCCCACGAGCTCACGGCACTCTTGGACTCGGGGTCGACACACAACTTCATCAACCCTGATGCAGCTCGCCGCGCCGGCCTTCAGTTCTCCGACAGCGCGGGCGCCCACGTCATCGTCGCGAATGGTGACCACGTCGACTGCCAGGGCCTCGCGCGCGGCGTTCACCTGCGTATCGGCACCGAGCGGTTCACGGTGGACTGTTTCTCCATCCCCTTGGCGCCGTACGACATGGTCCTCGGCCTCACATGGTTGAGGTCGTTAGGGCCCATCCTCTGGGACTTCACCACACTATGCATGGCGCTCTCCTTCCGTGGTCACCGGGTGGTGTGGACCGGCGTCGGCGCGCCGGCCGTGGCTCCCTCGACAGCCCTATTCACCACAGACCTCTGCATCGACAAGGGCTCCGAGCGCGCCCTCCTGGACCTACTGCTGGACGCCTACCACGACGTGTTCGCCGAACCCGAGGGGCTTCCACCGGCCCGGGCGTGCGACCACCACATCCATCTGACGCCCAACACCGAGCCAGTGGCGGTCTGCCCGTACCGCTACCCACAACTCCAAAAAGATGAGCTCGAGCTGCAATGCGAGGCGATGCTTCGGCAAGGGATCATCCAGGCCAGCACCTCACCCTTCTCCACGCCCGTGCTATTGGTGAAGAAGCAGGACGGATCGTGGCGCTTCTGTGTCGATTACCGGGCCCTCAATGCAGTCACGGTGAAAGACAAGTTTCCCATCCCGGTCGTCGAGGAGCTACTCGATGAACTACACGGCGTCAAGTTCTTTACTAAGCTTGATTTGCGCTCGGGCTATCATCAGGTGCGTGTTGCTGCTGCAGATGTCCACAAGACGGCGTTCCGGACACACCACAGACACTTTGAGTTCCTAGTGATGCCTTTCGGCTTGTCCAAAGCGCCATCGACGTTCCAGGCGCTGATGAACTACGTCCTCAAGTCGTTTCTCCACCACCGCGTCCTCGTCTTCTTCGACGACATCCTGATCTACAGCTCCTCCTGGACGGAGCATCTCCGACACCTGCGCGCGGTCCTCGACGTCCTCCGCGCGCACCAGCTCCACCTCAAACGGTCGAAGTGCGCGTTCGCCACCTCGGCGGTCCACTACCTCGGGCATGTCATCACTGGGGAGGGTGGCCATGGACACGGCCAAGGTGGCAGCTGTGCAGTCCTGGCCGCGCCCTCGCGCCGCGCGCGGCCTACGTGGCTTCCTCGGGCTGGCCGGGTATTACCGGTGGTTCATCAAGGACTACGGGATCATCGCCGCGCCGCTAACGCAGCTGCTTCGCAAGGACGCATTCCAGTGGTCGAACGCCGCTGAGACCGCCTTCTCCACCCTCAAGGCTGCCCTCACCGCCGCACCAGTCCCGCACCTTCCAAACTTCGCTGCCACATTCGTCGTGGACTGCGACGCCTCCGGATCAGGCTTCGGAGCCATGCTGCATCAAGATGGCACGCCCATAGCCTTCTTTAGCCGGCCGTTCGCCGCACGCCACCTCAAAGTGGCGGCGTATGAGCGCGAGTTGATCGGGCTTGTTCAGGCGGTGCGCCATTGGAGGCCCTACCTTTGGGGGAGGGCGTTCGTCATGAGGATGGATCACTACGCCCTCAAGTTCATGCTGGACCAGCGCCTATCTACAATTCCGCAACATCACTGGATTAGCAAGTTGTTTGGGTATAATTTCAGGGTGGAGTTTCGTCCCGGCCGCTCCAACGTCGTCGCTGACGCTCTCTAGGCGGGACGGCGAGGCGCCGCTACTGTCCGCCCTTTCTGGGGCGCACGCGGCCTGTTTCTCGGCCGTCTTGGTGCCTACCTTCCGGCTCTTCAACGATTTGCGCCGGGAGGTGGACACCGACCCCGCCCTGCGCGCTCGTCGCGACGCCGTGGCCACCGGAGACCACGGTGACTCCTGGTGCGTCCGTGAGGGGCTGCTGCTGCACAAGGGGCGCGTCTTCGTGCCCAGCTCCTCGCTGATCCTCGACGACGTACTCCAGCTTGCCCACACGGGTGGCCACGAGGGCATCCAGAAGACGCTACTCCGCCTCCACACGGAGTTCTTCGTGGAGCACGATCGCCGCGTCGTCGGCGACTTCGTGCGGTCCTACGCGGTGTGCCAGCGGAACAAGACGGAGACGCTACACCTGGCCGGGTTACTGCAGCCCCTGCCGGTGCCATCGCGTGTGTGGGCGGACATCTCCCTCGACTTCATAGAAGCCCTGCCCAAGGTCCATGGCAAGAGCGTCCTGCTCACGGTGGTGGACAGGTTCTCGAAGTACGCTCATTTTATTCCACTCGGCCACCCGTACACAGCCTCGTCGGTGGCCCGCGCCTTCTTCCAGGACATCGTTCGACTACACGGCTTCCCGGAGTCCATCGTCAGCGACCGTGATCCGGTGTTCACGGGTCATGTGTGGCGCGACCTCTTCCATCACGCTGGCGTCAAGCTCCGCATGAGTTTTGTGTTCCACCCGCAGACAGATGGGTAGTTCGAAGCTGTCAACAAGACAATTACCATGTATCTTCGGTGTTTGACAGGTGATCGCCCGCGTGGCTGGCTAGATTGGCTCCCATGGGCCGAGTTTTCCTACAACTCAGCCTACCACACGGCGCTCCAGACCTCCCCGTTCCAGGTGGGGTACGGTCGGCCGCCCCCAGACTTGCTGCCCTACGCCCCGGGGCAGGCGCGCATGGAGGCGGTGGACACCCTGTTCGCCAACAGGGATGAGTTCCTTGAGGAGGTGCGTGCTCGTCTTCTCCAAGCTCAAGAGCACGCCTGTCGGTTCTACGACACCAACCACCGCGAGCTCGAGTTCGCCGTCGGCGATTGGGTGCTCCTTCGGATGCTCCACCGCCACACGAAGAACCTGGTACCTGGGGGCCGGGGCAAGCTGGCGCCTAAGTACGCCGGCCCGTTCTAGGTGACCGGCCGCATTGGCGAGGTGGCCTACCGTCTTCAGCTTTCCGATGGCGCGCGCATCCACGACGTCTTCCATGTCGGAGTCCTCAAGCCATTCAGGGGTACACCGCCCTCCAGTGCGCTGGCCCTGCCTCCTCTACGCCACGGTCGACCGCTACAGCGGCCGGAATGCGTCCTACGCTCAGAACTTCGCCGCGGCATGTGGCACGTCCTCGTCGAATGGGCGGGCATGCCGGTGTCAGAAGCAACTTGGGAGCCGGTCCCGGCGTTTCGCGAAGCCCATCCCTCCTTCCAGCTCGAGGACGAGCTATTTCCCGAGGGGGGGAGAGATGTTATGGTCGGCAGGACGTATAAGCGCCGGACCAAGGAGCAAAGTGGCTGAGACGTTGGATTAGATTTGATTCGATTTGGAGTTTCCTTAATTAGAGGTTTCCTTAATTATAGCATCAGGTGATCCTTAATTATAGCATCAGGTGGTTGAGTCTGATTGTATAAGAGTCACACTTTACAAATTAATGGGATAGCCTGGGATTGTGTCATCTTGACACCCTTAGGCGCCCGGCGTCCTAACTCTCTCTCTCTCTCTACCCCTCGTTTCCCCTAGCGCCGCCACGGCGCCTCGCCGCCGCCAGCGCCAGAGTTAGCCCCTCCACTCTCCTCCATACGCGCTACGTAGCAAGGCCAAGCGCCATACCAGCAGCACTCTTCAGAGGTCAGAGCAGCCAGAAAACCATTCAGATCAGCGGCTGCATCCTGCACAATTACTGCCCTACAGACATTGAAACAGAGTAATGAAGGTTACACGGTCGGTTGAGAAGAAGAAATGCATCTTAGTGCTCCAAAACCTGAGTCAGTCTAATTAGTAGTATAATGTAAGAGAAAATCTGGAAAGGAAAGTTCATCTCCGTCTAGCGTCTAGGGCTGGGCCTGGGGACAAACGTTGCCATCAGACGAGCCTGTGCCTGTGCGCTGCGGATCGGGATTGCGATTGGGGTGATGGCAATTGCCAATTGGCATGGCTGTCGGAGACGGAGAGCAGCAGCCTATGGCCGGCCTATGCCTATGCGCTGCTCGGCTGCCGCAGTGGTGTGGTGCCCGGGCCGGCTGCTCGAAAAGCAGTGGCAGCGATTGGATGGATCAGCAAAAATCTCCTCCACTCCAACGGTTCGGATCGTTTGGAGTCGACGAGTCGTGCAGGTGTTACACGTTTCTGTTGGTCGTGACGGTGCCTCCTGGCTCGACGTGAGTCGAAGAGGTGAATTTCCCAACCGTCGAATGCTTGCTTGCTATGGGCCCTTACTTCTCCACCAGCTGGTTCATATCATTGCTGATTCATTTATATGAGAAAAAAGTACTGCTGACTGATTTATATAAATAATTTTCATTTGAGAGGGCTGGCCAGCCCAGCCCCAGCCGATCACGCTATCGATCGATATAAGGATCCGATCCGATCCGGACGTGGAGCCAGGAGGCCCCTTCCGACTACCGAGCCTGGTGTCTCGTGCTCGCGGTAGGCTGTCCTTTGCCTAGCCCAATTGGTTCCACATCGGCACATGGCTGCAGACGTCGCTGAGCCTGAGCGGGTGACCAGAGCGGGAGAGGGGCGACTGCTTCCGGCCCACGACCACGCGCCTGCCTCTGGGATCCCTCTAGGCCGGGCTGGTGGCTAACCCCCCAACACGGGCTGGGCCTCGTCACGCACCGCACGCTCAAAAGCTGTCTAAATTATTATCTACTCCTAGCTAATTATTAGAAGAGGCTGTTTCGACCCATCTCTAGTCGGTGGTTAGATAGTTGTTTTGTATATATGAACAATATATTAGCGACATATCTTTACTAACTAATGAACTAATTGTTAACACCTTTGCTAATAGTTAGCATGTCTATTAGTAGGTCTATTTGGATCATCGTCTGCTAATTTTACCTGCTAACTATTAATACTATGAATCTAAGTATGTCCCTTTCTCTACTAGAAAAACCCACTTTTTAACTTCTTGAGCCATGGTCGTAACCTGATTATCCTTAAACTCTACAACAGGCTAACTTGCCCCCCCTCAACTCTCGAAACTAGGCCTTATTTAGTTCCTCACCCTAAAGTTTAGTCTCTATCACATCGGATGTTTGGACATGTGCATGGAGTATTAAATATAGACTAAAAAAACTAATTACACAGATTGTAACTAATTTGCGAGACGGATTTTTAAGCCTAATTAGTCCACGATTTGACAATGTGGTGCTACAGTAATATATGAGGGTTTCTTATGCCGAATTGGCTAATGCAACAAGTGGTTTTGCATCCGAGAACTCATAGGAGCTGGGAGCTTTGGGTCAGTTTACAGAGGAACAATGAGAAGCAACGACCAGCAAAGAGTGATCGCTGTAAAGGTTGTCAACCTCATGCAGCGTGGTGCATCTCAAAGTTTTGTTACAGAATGCGACTTTAAGATGTGCTCGACATGGGAACCTTGTAAAGATATTGACTATCCGTTCAAGCATTGATTTTAAGGGCCATGACTTCAAGGCCCACGTGTATCAGTTTCTACCGAATGGAAATTTGGACCAATGGCTGCACAAACATATCATCGAAGATGGTGAACCAAAGGCACTAGATCTGACTGCAAGATTAAATGTTGGAATTGACGTGGCGTCCTCACTTGATTACCTTCACCAACATAAGCCAACGCCAATTATTCACTGTGATCTTAAACCAAGTAATGTTCTCCTGGACAGTTCCTTGGTTGCTCGTGTGTAAAGATGGCAATGGGGACCCGCGACCCGATACCCGATACCCGACGGGTATTTACTCCATTAGGGTCTAAATATGGACTAAACACACTACCCACGGGTACGTAAATGGACCAAACCCTTCACCCATCAGGTACGCGGGTATGGGTATGTTCCAGCAGTCCCCATAACTGTTTACCCATGGGTGAAAAATACCCAACCATCTGAAAGAGATCAATGCTCCGTGGTTAGACTACAGATTCTGAAAAGTAATGCAGGTAGAGAGAAACAAATATGCTTGCTAGTAACTTTGGTCATATTTAGTGCAAAAATCATAGCAATGTTGCGAGCATTCATCTTGTTGTAGCTTTCATTTTCCACCACATCTGCCATGAGATTGATGGCCCATTCAAGCAATGCTGCTTCAACAGGAGGTAGGGTACTTGCAAGATGGCTACACTCTTCTTTAGTGTTGCAGTGCATCACTTGTTCTGGAGTCAATGAGTCCAATACTCCACTTGGAAGTTCCTGAAACCATGTCTAATCAGTAACTTCTACATTAATCATGACTAATGTAGAGGAGAAACTAAATGGAAAGGAATCTTAATTTGTAGAAGATATTATTATATGCTATTATTTGTCTAATTTTATGAGCTCTGGTTGGTGGTGGTGGTTGTTGAATTGTTGATTTTCATGTGCGTGAATAAATTATTGGCGGGTACGGGTGACCCGACGGGTATGATTTACCCGGCCGGGTATGGGTCTGGGGAAAATTCTCCACCCATGACGGGTACGGGTATTCTGACGATACCAATTTTTTATGGCGGGGATGGGTCTGGGGTGGCCATACCCGATGGGGATTTACCCATTGCCACTCTTACTCGTGTGGGTGATTTTGGGCTTGCGAGGTTCCTACATCAAGATATAGGTACATCAAGTGGATGGGCATCAATGAAAGGATCAATTGGATATGCAGCTCCAGGTACCTTTCATTTGCTCTGTGTAAATGTACTCCACCATGTTGGCTTCAACCAAAGCTCAAGCCTTTCTTAGTGTCAACTTAGAGCATCTCCAAGAGTTTGTCAAAGTTTACTTGGTAAATCTTGTGATTTGTCAACTCCCAAAATTATATGCTAAGTAAAAAAACAATCAATCTCCAAGAGTTTGACATTTTTGACTTGGTAAAATAAAAAAATCCGTTAACAAAACGAAGAGGCCCGCTAAGCGAACGAAGAGCCCCGTTAAGCGAACGAAGAGCCCCGCTAAGAAACGAAGAGCCCCGGATGCCAAGCCGTATACGCGCGCGCATATTTGCGCGCACGGAGGGAAGATTTGCCAAATTGCTATTGATGCCAAGTTGTTTTGCCAAACTGTTGGAGGCTATTTTTTCTTGTTTTGCCAAAATTATATGGATGCCAAGTTGAAATAGCAAACTCTTGGAGATGCTCTTAGATATATATGTTGAGATCAGCAAAACTAACTTTTATAAAATTGGAAGATCTATACTTTCATTTTTTTTTGAAGATATATCTTGAAATTATAAGGAACTACTTTAATACATTCTTGTACGTAGTGCTTTGGGAATGAATTTTATACAAAATGTTTACTAGATGAGTATATCAGAATTCTTAGGATGTTATTTTTATCTAATTTAAAAGAAAATCTCGTTTTGGTTTGTTTCAGAGTATGGACTGGGCAATGAAGTATCCACCCACGGTGATGTCTACAGCTATGGCATACTATTGCTGGAAATGTTTATTGGGAAAAGACCGACAGACAACCACTACACCATGACACACATTTGCCTATAGTTATGTGTTGGCAAAAGGTGGGTTTCAACTACATATTATGTGTTGGCAAATGTGTAACTTTTTAACAATAAATTATGTGTCGACAATAAGGTTATAGGACCACACATTATCTGTCGGCGTTTTTCTGCTGGCTGAAAAACTATCGGCAAAAATTTCTAGACTATTTAAGTGTCGGCGTTGCCTAAACCGGCTAAACGGGACCACGGTACAAGTGTCGGAGAAAGAAGAACCCAGGGGTGTAGGACGTCCGGTAAAATTTCATCTCGCGCCAAAGCTGGACCAAAATATTGAGACCCGAGCTGTAAATGTCATTCCCCGCACGCACAGAAAACATCCCACCGACATGGTCTATACACGCAAAATAAAATAAAATAAAATAAAATAAAATAAAAGAAAGTCCCCACGCTCATTGCCCCCAATCGTCCGCCGCCCCCATGCCCGTCAACCCACGCCGCTGCCCCTACCTTTCGCCGTTGGGGATGGTGGCCGGGGGCACCCGCCGTGTGGATCTCGCCTGTGCAGCAACCTGCACCAGGTCTGGGAGCGCCTCCCTCGCCGTCGCCACCTCGCGTGGCTGAGTCCGCCGGATGCCGCAGCCAATGGCGCGCCACCATGTCGTCGCCGCCGTAGTTGCGTGCGTGGCTACCGGCGTGCTCCAGATCTGGCCACACCTCCCTCGACCTGGATGAGAAGGCCCCTTCGCCGCCTTCTCCGACGGTGGCGAGGCAGTGGAGTGGAGAGGGGCCAGCGGTGGAGTGACTTGTCCACCCATGTCGCACCTTGAGGATGATGCAGTGGTTGTGTCAGTCTCACGCAGTAGGCAGCCATAGCGAATGCGGGACCAAGAAGAGGGTCTTCCACGTCAAGCAACGGTGAGGCTATCCCTGATCTAGTTTTTTCCCCTTCTGTTCTCAGTAAACGTGATTCCAAGGAAGAAATTGTCTGAGGCTTATTTGAAACTATGGTAATAAAACGTGCCTTTCTTTTCATAGGTCAATAGGTTCATATATTTTGAGTTGTGATGTTCATGTATGGAGTACACAACCGTGCTAAAACGTTCCAAGATCATTCTAGTTGGTAGGAAACTTAATGGAAATTCATTATATCTGCCCTGCGAGCTGAATTTTTAGGGCTTCCAAACCACCTAGAAATTGGTTATAGATTCTAGATTACTGTTTGGTGATATTGGAACTAGAACTCTAATCTGGCTTGTAGCTCCTCAAGTCATTTGAAGAAACAATAGTTTAGCAAAGGCTAGATTTTTGTTCGTTGAATCAATTTTGATATCGGAAGATTTGTGCAATTAAAATTTTTAAAATGGACAATGGCCCCGTTCGCTTCACTGAAAAAACAAGCCAAAACACTGTTCCGGCTGATTTGTTGTGAGAGAAAAACACGGTTCCGGCTAAAAAAACAAGCTAAAAAAGACGGATTATAAGAGAAGCAGACAGGGCCAATGTATAGAGTCAGCAGGTTAGTTTAGCTATGCAGGCATGCCATTGCAAACACATAATTGTAGTGAAGCATCAAATTTAACCAAAACATGTACGATAAACTTGCTGTAGCTTACCTATGCCAATGATCATAATATTTCGGTCACTGCAAGCAATATTGAGTTCAAAGGAACTTTTCCAGTTTTTATGTTATAAAATGTCCAGATGTCATATCAATTAAATGAAATGGAGTTGCCATTCCATAATCACAACTTCTCCCATGGTAACACCACTTAGCACTTTTGCAGTACTTTCCATAATGAAACAGAGCATCTGTCTGCATGACTATTGCTACGTTTTGATGGTTCTTGTGAGTTCATTTCATAGCAGGAAAATGCAGTACCAAGCTTTTTTTCAACGTGGAAGGGTGCTCTTTTTATCAACGTTGTTTCTGAAAGTACTGTCCAGACATGGCCTAAGTAGCATACAATTGTTTCCCTTGTACTGCAGTAGGTCAAAGAAACTGGTAGACATGAAAAGCTATGTGAAAAGCTTCTTAAGCAAAAGAAACGACATAATCTTCCAACATTTACACGACCAAAGGTATTCAATTTTCATCTCAGCTTTCAATTCAAGTGGAATGTCTAAGTCCACTAAGAAATTACAGCTATAGTCTTCATGTCTGCAACAGAACAGGTAACGGCCATAGTCATATCCGCAACAAAAATTAATGTTTATCCATGTCTATTTATTTATATAGATGCTGATCTCAAATAATTTCAGCCATATATGGAGTAGATAAACTTTGTGTAATAACATGTTAAGGCCTTTAAGGCTATTGTTGCTGCTGCACTCTCCTAGTGTGAAGCATGTTATGTTTTCTATCAACATGAATTAACCTTGTGTAATCATTTCGGTAAAAGTAGTTTCGCAGTATAAACAAGTCAGTAGAAAATATTTGATGCCATTGCTATTAAATCAAAATGTAATATTTTTAATTTGGCATGTATATTTATTCTAAATTTCCTTCCTTTTCTCTCCATAGTACAGTCAATAGGTCTGAATCATGAATTTTTCTCAGTTTGGACATCTTTTTTTTTTCTGTTTCATGTACTGTAGAGATAGATGGGGATTGCAATGATGGAGAAATGATGGGAGGAAAGACAACAAGCTAGGAGAATAGATAGTGAGTTCTCTTTGAACCCCAACAACTTCGTTTGCGTAAATTCTGGCTTTGATTTATCCTTCATTTTGGTGTGCTTTGCAGGAACAAATAGTGAGATATGTCTATTCCTCCTCGTGCCAGACACAAATTTAGTAGTTCACATATAGCAGACTACAAAGGTCAGGAACATACTATCATTAGCTTTGTAACAGCACTTCACTACGTGATGCTGATGCATCAGTGGTGGTTGATCAATAATCAAAGGAGTGAATTTTAAAAAAAAGTTAAATATAATCTAGAGTTTTTACTATGCTATGATATATTCTCATGCAAAGATAGGTACTGAACATTTAGACAACCAGATATTGGACAGGTCAGTAGAGAATTTGTATGTCTTTTCAGAGAATGCTCGTGTGATGGTCTTGGCTACAACATAGCCATTCAAATTTCAAGCATGTGTGATTTCAGGAACACCTATGCACTCATTCACTGCAACATTTAAATAGTAGTGGCACATTCAAATATTGGTGGTACAGGAAGGCCATCATAGCTGGAAGGTATTGTTGAAACTTACTTGGAGAGTTCGACTTATATGTGATATAACAGTGTGAATTGCATGGCACAAATTTAAAGCATAGAGCATATTGCGCTGATAGTTCAACTTTTTTTCCATGTTAGGTACTTCAGCTATGAGGTGTTGCAAGTATTTTGGGTTGGCAAACCTTTTGTGGAACAAGCAAGCAACTGCTCCAGGTGTTTTGGAGTGGCAGCCCTTCCAGCCATAACCATCTAGCTCAAAGACCGATAGCTAATGCATCAGTCCATAGCATAGTGTTGCTCAACACTTCTGCTTTTGATTTGAATAATTACACTACAGCTTGTAATAATTTAGTATAAGTCTATGTTTGCGAATAACTCATCTATATTTTGGACATGTATTTGGCTATATGCATGTGACCAATATGTATAGAAGATTTAATATACTAGTGAATTTGAAGATATGATGTTTTCTCTATAAAATAAAGTTGATTAGTAAAATTATTATTTATCAAATAGTTTTCTCGATAATTTAATTGCCATTGAGAGCATCTTCCCAAACATGCTGTGAAAATGGTTTCGCCAACATACAAACTGTCGGAAAAGGTATTAACTGTCGGCGTAGGTCTTAACTGTCGGTGTAGGTTTAACTGTCGCAAAGGTATACCATTTGGCTACACCAAAAGTGTCGTCGATTCTATTAACTGTCGGGAAAACTTTCACCGACTGCTTCTACTGTGACCGTTTCTAAATTGTCGGCAAAACTTTTGATGAGAGGTTATTTATCGGCAAAAGTGCCTTTTGCCCACTATAGAAAGTGTCGGCAAAGATATGTCATGTTATAGTGAACGAATTTGTTGGAGCCATGGGGCTTCACAAGTATGTTCAAATGGCACTACCAGACAAGTGAGTACTATCATGGACCAACAGCTTCGGATGGAGATAGAAGATGGGGAACCAGCCACTTCAAACTCCATGCTGAGAATTTCTTGCATCACTTCGATTCTGCAAGTTGGGATTTCCTGTTCGGAGGAGATGCCCATGGATCGTGTTTCAATTGGAGATGCTCTGAAAGAGTTGCAAGCGATTAGAGATAAGTTTCAGAAGCTCCACTGTAGTGAAGAAGCATCATCATCCCACTGAGGGGTTCTCCAGCTGCACCCATTAGGTGGTTTGTGCATTAGAGTGAGAATGAGATCGATTTGTGTGATTGCATGATATATTTTACTACTATTTTCAGGAAGCACCAATATTCTTCCAAAAAATAAAGTTGTAGTCCTCTATTGTTTGTTTGAACTAAAGCGTTTGTGTGTTGATTATACCGATCATAACAAGGCATATACCCTAAAGAGTTGGGTGCATAATTTTTTTTCACAAATCTTGTATGCATTTTTTTTCTTATTACAAATCTTGTGTGCACAATTTTGTTTCACTAGTATTGTGCAAAATTTTATTCTTAAAATCTTGCGCACATAATTTGGTTTTGTTTAATAAATGTTGTGACTGGGTGTGGTTGTGCCACCGCGCCCAGCTCGGCAGCTCGCCCTGCCGCTAGAGCGCCCTCGGGCATCAGGACTGCCAGAGTATATGATCTTCGGTGCAAGCTCCAAGCCCAGATAAAAGTGAGATGCCAGATGGTTGCAGCATTCAGAAGAGCAGGCCCAGAAGAAAAACAACCATTCAGATCAGCGGTTGCATCCTGCACAAGTATTGACTGTGATCGATCATCCTTCCTGGCTGCGAGTCAAAGGGACGAAGTCTTGCTACCAGAAACGACAGGCATTTATCAATGTAGCTGGGGCAGCCTGTTCGGGAGGCCGTATCGTATCGTGGATTATTTACTGCTGGCTGGTTTGGTGTGAGAGAAAAACACTATTTCCAGCTAAAAATTTACGATCGTTTACGAGCAAGCGAACAGGCTAGTGCGCTCATAAGCGTAAAAGATTCGTTCGTTATTTCCAACCCACAAACTGAAACTGCTAGTGGTGCAATTGCTCTACGGTTGCTTGCCTGATACACTTGGTGGTGCCGTTAGTTACAGGGGAAGAGCAGAAACTGAGCAGGCTGGATCCGCAGGTGGTACGACGAAGCTGGAGAGGACGTGCACGACCTCACGCATGGTGGGCCGTGCCTGGCTGCTCTCTCGGACGCACGATATGCCCACCCTGAAGAGGCGAGCGATCAGGCCGGCCGGCTCTGGCGGCAGCCGCGGGTCAGCCACGGCCAGGACTGCCGCCGTGTCCGTGGGTCTCGGCACGACGCTCCGCGCCCAGTGGACGAGGTCGATCTCGTCGCCGAAGTCGCCGAGCGGGCGGCGCCCCGTGACGAGCTCCAGCAGCACCACGCCGAAGCTGTACACGTCCGTCTTCTCGTCCACCCGCAGCGTGTACGCGTACTCTGCACGCACCACTCTGTGCCCGTCACTGTATGGCGATGCAAGTGCTTGTATGTCCAGCGCACGACGTTCTTACCAGGAGCGATGTACCCGTACGTGCCGGCGACGACGGACACGGACTCCTCCGCCGCCACCGCCCTCGTGCCGCCGGAGCAGGACGCGCCGCGGCTGAGGAACTTGGCGAGGCCGAAGTCGGCGACGTGCGCCTCCATCGCCGAGTCCAGCAGGATGTTGTTGCACTTGACGTCGCGGTGCAGGATCCTCGGCGAGCACTCGTGGTGCAGGTAGCATAGCGCGCGCGCCGCCTCGTTGGCGATGCGGTGCCTGGCGGCCCAGCTCAGGAGGAGCCCGCCGCCGTCGCCGTGCAGGACCGCGCCCAGCGACCCCATTGGCATGTAGTCGTACAGGAGCAGGTTGGCCTCCGCGCTGGACGCGAAGCCGAGCAGCCGCACGACGTTGCGGTGCCGGATGCCACCGAGCGTGGTCACCTCGGCCCGGAAGCCGTGGTCACGGCGGCCGGGGCCGGGCAGGCGCTTGACGGCCACCTCCGTGCCGTCCCGCGTCACGCAGCGGTACACGGTGCCGGCACCTCCTCTTCCGATGACGTTCTCCTCCCTGAGGCACCGGAGCACGTCGTCCATTCCCAGCTCCAGGTTCTGGAACCGTGTCATCTTCCATGTCACAGGCCGCCGCTTCGCTGTCTCCCGCCACGCCCTGCGCCCCCACCTTAGTCCGAGGCACACGACCACCGCCAAGGCGCTGGCGGTTGGCACAAGCCACAGCAACATCCTCGGCTTGAAATGCCGTGAACTCTGCAACGACATGGGGATGGGGCATGAAGCGGCAGTGATGTGCTCCACACAAAGGCCGTGGTTGCCTTCAAAGTCTGTCTTGTCTGAAACCGCGAACACCCCTTGAAGCTGGGGCAGCGAGACACGGCCGCTGAGGTCGTTGTAGGACACGTCCAGCTTCGAGAGGCTGATCATCTCACCGAGCTCCACCGGAAGCTCACCGGAGATTCTGTTCCTCGACAGGTACAGCATTGTCAGAACCTTCAAGCTTGTGATCTCTTTCGGTATCTCGCCGGTGAGCTGGTTGCGACTGAGGTCTATCACTGTCAGCGACTCGCAGTGGCTGAGCTGTCGTGGAACGCCGGCCGTGAGCGCATTGGCACTGGCGTTGAGCAAGGACAACTTCTTGAGATGGCCGATCTCCGGCGGCACGGGACCGGATAGATTGTTGGATGCAACTGACAAAAACCTTAGCCCAGCACTGGGAATCACCGTTGGGAGCTCTCCTGAGAGCAAATTGTTGCTCAGGTCCAACATGTCATTCATGGGGAGATCAAGAAGGCCAGCGGGAATGGAGCCAGTGAGGAAGTTGTTGTTCAGGCGAACTCTGGCAAGGGTCTTGCAGTTACCGAGGTCTTCAGGGATTGGCCCAGAAAGCTTGTTCCGCATCAGGAAAAGAAACTGAAGCTGCCTCCCGGCGCAGAGGTAGGACGGTATGGTGCCGCTGAGCTGGTTGTCCGTGACATCCAGTTCCAGCAGCTTGCCGTTCTTGCCTAGGTTGGCTGGGATCTCCCCGGTAAGGTTGTTTTGCCATGCCTGGACGATTTCCAATTGAGGCAATTCCCCGACGAACTCCGGGATTACGCCTCGGAGTTTGTTCGCAAATAGATTGAGTAATTTCAGTGTGGTTAGGCCGGCAAAACTTATCGGTATCTCGCCGGTAAGCTGGTTGAAGGAGAGATCCAGGGACATTAGGTTCTTGAGGCTGCCGAGCTCGGCCGGGATCTCGCCGACCAAGTTATTAGAGTATAAGAATAGCCCTATGATCCGAGTGAGGTGGCCGAGCTCCGGAGGGATAGGTCCTTGGAGATTGCAGTCGGCCATGTCAAGCACGACGAGGGCCTCAAGCTCGCCGAACTCTGGCG
Source organism: Miscanthus floridulus (assembly GCF_019320115.1). Taxonomy (NCBI): domain Eukaryota; kingdom Viridiplantae; phylum Streptophyta; class Magnoliopsida; order Poales; family Poaceae; genus Miscanthus; species Miscanthus floridulus. Next base: position 19,943,953 of record NC_089586.1, on the reverse strand, counting down.
GCACGCCACCGTCGAACGAGTTGTGGTACCCCAGATACATCACCTTTACTCTCTTGAGCCTTGAGAGTGACGGCGGCACAAGGCCGGATAGCGAGTTACCTTCGAGCGCGAGGAACTCGAGCTCGTTCATGTCACCGTACTCCTCGGGTACACCGCCTGAGAAGTGGTTCCAGCCAAGGTCCAGGTGCCGCATCCTTGTGTGCGACATGCCAAAAGGTGGGAGGGGACCGGTGAGGTTGTTGCCGAAGACATTGATGACCTTCGCAAATGGGAAGTACGGCGGTGCCGATCGGGACGGAAAGGAGCCGGAGATGTTGTTGATGGAGAGGTTGAGGTGGCGAAGGAGAGGCATTGAGGCGAGTGATGCGGGTATAACGCCTGACAAGGAGCACGAGGCGATGGTGAGGCTGGAGAGAGCGTCCAGTAGCGAGACCTCGCTTGGAAGCACGCCGCCATGGAGAGGGACGCCGGTGAGGTTGATGGCGACGACGCGGTTGGAGGCGTCGCATTTGATCCCAGAGAAGTTGCAATGGTTTGTCCGGGATGATATGCCGCCTGACGCCGATGTCTCGATGTCCCAGTCGGCAAGCAAAGGACTGTTGCGGACGCTCCCGGAGAGTAGGGCGGACTTGAGCTTGGAGAGAGCGTACAAGTCGCTCTCCGGCGAGGACCCCGCAGAGACGACCGTCACGACGACGAGGAGGAGGTCTAGGCGGCGTAGGCAGGGATGGAGGTTGTGTGGCAGCGGCGCCATTGCGTGCATGAGGTTAGGGAACGACTGAGGGCTGGTTGAGAGTTGAGACTCCCGTGCATCAGTCGCGTATACTCTACTAATCACCCCTCGTCAACGATGAGTCGTCTGTAGGAGCTTTATTACTCCCCACCTTCACTACTGCTGGAATTCCTTGTACATTCCCTCTTTTTATTTTTTACTCGCTTGGAAGCAGTAGTGAAGGTGTGGCTTAGCTTTGTATAAATTCGTTTGCACCAACAGGCCTTGTGGTCTGAGTGGTCGTCTTATTAAACTCCTCACTCACTTCCATATTGTTTGTCTTCTGGTCTACCGGCAACTTTTGGATCACTGGAGTAGCTTCTTTCCACAAAAGAGACGCGTTTCCACTATCGATCATAGACTCGTAGTGGTTCCATTCAGTGTCTTTTTACCGGAAAGTCACTACTCTTAGTCAATGTTGAACTCTTTTTTTTTTTTTTTTGCGAGACCTCGCTTGGAAGCAGTAGTGAAGGTGTGGCTTAGCTTTGTATAAATTCGTTTGCACCAACAGGCCTTGTGGGTCTGAGTGGTCGTCTTATTAAACTCCTCACTCACTTCCATATTGTTTGTCTTCTGGTCCACCGGTAACTTTTGGATCACTGGAGTAGCTTCTTTCCACAAAAGAGACGCGTTTCCACTATCGATCATAGACTCGTAGTGGTTCCATTCAGTGTCTTTTTACCGGAAAGTCACTACTCTTAGTCAATGTTAAACTTTTTTTTTTACGAGACCTAGTTACAAACTCAGACATTCACATACATGAGCGCACACTCACCCTTATGAACACAGGCACACACACGCTACTCCTATGAGCACCTTCAAAGAACTGTTGGGTGACTGGGTGCATGCCGTAATAATGTATATTCGTGTCTTTAGAGAAGAAAACACGTTAATCAAACACTATGATAAATTTATCAAACTCGAGATCTACCAGACTATAGCCATTTGGAGCTGTTTATAGGTACAGAGTGTATGCAACTATTTTTTTAACCAATCGGCACGTGATTGTGCCTATTCCATTGATATAGAAGAGAGTTTACAATCCCCCGTAGGGGAGGAAAGAGAAGCTATTCTTGTGCTAAAAGAATCGCTAAATGTTTTAGTCCAGCTGCTATCCAGGCTACTGCTTTATTTTTAATGATATTCATAACCGATTTCGTTGTGGCTTCTCGTTGCCTAAGAGATGAGGGCTCTGTCCGGCTGGTTTATAAACCGTTTATGCTGATTTGTACGGCTGATTTGTTGGAAGAGAAAAATACTATACCATGACTGTAACGACAGCCGAACAGAGCCGATGAGAGTAGACTTAATTTTGATCGCTTTTCGAGGCATCTCTTGCTCCGTTGTGATATTCGTACACCATTCTTGCACTGTGGTGCTTGTCAGCCAATTTTCTGGTCAGAGACTCGGCTGACCAGTCCATTCCACGCAGAGTCTCTAGATCTTCTTGGTATATCTGCAATCCACAAGTATGTGACTATGTATACATGTATCATGTATGTATGTGATGTTATTGTAGATATGAAATTACCAATAACTAGCAAGGTGGTCCGCGCAAATAGCACGGGTAGCTAGTTTTTTTAATAATATTTAGATTTATTATTATTATTTTCAAATAAAATTATCACGGCTGAGAATGTAATTAGTCATATCAGTCCAATGGGAAAGGAGTTGGGAGCAGTATGATAAAAGAGCACGTCGATCTTTTAATGGTATTGCTATATATATAATGAATGTTGAGTTATTAGAAATAAGTGAGTTGGTGGAGCTTTGAAGGTTATGTAAACCTTGCATATGTTGCATCATGGGTTAAACGCGTGTTCAGTTCCACCCCAAAATCTCAAAAAGTGATACAGTACCTATCACATCGAATGTTTGCGGCCTGTGCATGGAGCATTAAATGTAGACGAAAAAAAACTAATTGCACAGTTTGGTGGGAAATTGCGAGACGAACGTTTTAAGCCTAATTAGTCCATGTTTAAACACTAATTACCAAATAAAAACAAAAGTGTTACAGTAGCCCAAAATTCCAACTTCCTGGAACTAAACACGCTCTAAAGAAGACATCAATCAATGGAGGTGTGCTTTTCTTCAGAAGTACTAGCATGTTTCCTTTTTGTGAACATTTCTCTGTTGTACTTGTGAGGAATTGGGTTGTAATTTGTCTTATTGGTGGTTGTCCGAGCATTTATGTAGCTCATGACTAAACTTTGTCTTTTTCTCTCTTCTACCTTAGTTGAATGACGAAGCTCTTGTCAATTTCTTTCAGTTGGTAGTTAGCCAAAATATTTCTGGAAGGATCCTATCATTTTTTTAGGATTTAATCATTTTACATGCTAATTTTTAGAATTAATACCAAACATTATTCATTCACCGCCAAAAATTTATTATGCTACAATGATGATAAACCTAAGGTCTACAGAATCAAGAGAGCTAATCATACACCTTATACCGTGTTTCTATAGTATAAACATTCAAAATTCTACTTCTGCAATTACATGGTATAAAAATTCATAGAGGTTGCACTAGCATTTTTCCGAATTAAATTCAAAGCTTAGAAAAAAATCTTCCAGAATTAATCTACTATTTATTTCATAAAAATAGATCTAGGCAAAACAACAACTAAGCTGCAAATGTAATGTTGTATATATATCCTTATATTTGCATATCATAAGACAATACATAAATAAGCATAAATAGATGGTGTAGGGTTAAAATAGTAAAAACTGCTTGTAAGAACTATGTTTTCCGAGTGCTTATATACACAACAATATGATAAATATGTAATTTCCAGAAACGGTAGGTAGTGTTCTGCAAGAATACAGAGCATAAAATCTTCAAGATTTAGTGGACTATAAAATTTCAGATCTACGGTCTCATTCTTATTTTCTGGATTTCTTAATTTTTCTCTTGAAATTTTCCACATTATTACATTTTATTTCTTAGCCTGATTCATTCCCTTTTCTTTTCGGTTAGATAGGCCCGAAGGCCTGCTTGGCCCGACGCGAACAACCTTCCTTCTTCCCAGCCCCCGCATCAATGCAATGTGCTGGTGCAGCGGACGACATTAGCATGCATGCGCAACATCGGTGAGGGATTACCAAGGCTCTGTTCGGCAGTATTTATTGCTATTGCGGCTGATTTATATGGCTGATATGTTATAAGAAAAAAAATATTATTTCATAATTAAAAAAATAAAGTTGATTCTATCTTATAAGCTCAAACGAACAGAGCCCAGGTGTGCAGACAGGGTGCCATGCAGGCCATGGGTCATGTGATATGTTAGAGCGATGGTGAGCTGGCCATTAGTAGCGATGGGCCTTGGGCCTGCCGGACCCGGACGGCTGCCGCCGTGCCGCGAGCTGCAGCGACATACATGATGGTTGAGGCAGCGTTTGAGGATGTGCAAGGCTAGTGTTAACACAATCGAGGTCAACTCAATTTCACCGAGCACGTAATCTCAGTGAGTCGGTTTCTTGCAATTCGACTACGGGTCATCATTGGATGCAACACTTTTAATGTGCGTTTGTATCCTTCAGGGATGCGTTAATGTTGGCTTCATGCCTAACATGCAAAGTCTCATGTTTAACGAGGTTAAAAAAACCCTAATGCATATTTGAGTAATGCTTCGAGTATATATGTACTTTATGTACAATTCTAGGTGTACTACATGTACGGTAAAAATGATTGTCTAGCTCGATGACAGAGACAAAACACTAGTAGAGAAAAGACTTTTGGTTCGACACATTAGTCTCGGCTAAAATTGGGCCCGGGACTAATGTGAGCATTAGCTCTGGGTCCAAGTTCCTTGGGCGTTAGAGGACCTTTAGTCCTGATCGGTAACACTAACCCGGACTAAAGAGTCATGCCCTTTAGTACCGGATTCGTAGTCCCGGTTGAAAAAACAGGACTAAAGCCTGTTTCCAACCGGGACTAAAGTCCATCTGTCTGCTAGTGAAACATAGCGCGATATGTCAATTTGATGACCTCCATTTGTCGTGTAGGACATTTGTTAGTAAATACATACCATATGTGACGTTTGGCATTGTCGTAGATCGGTTTGCTTGATGACAGGATAACAACGTTAAGGATGTCGACATCATCGAAAAAGTCACGAAGGGGACGACGATATGGGTGCCAGTGCCGGCGATTGACAACAGTTTCATTAACGATGTTGACACATAGAGTTTGTCGTGCTGATAACATGTTACAAAACACATTGCCAACGGTTATGACGGTTAGGATCTTTCTCTCTCCATCTCTCATGATAACACAGTAGAACTTATAGACACAAAATAGAGAAACTATTCTTTATTATATGAATATTGATGATTACAACATAACAGGCCTACACCTGGTCTGCGGTCCCAATAGGGTGTTAGGATATATAGTTCGATAAGAGTTCGATAAGAGTCTATATACAGACACAAATATATAGTTCTCCCCAGGTCTAAGAGTTCGATAAGAGTCTATATACAGACGTATTAGGATTTCTTTTTTCTCATAGCCCCTATATTTTACAACAGTAACAGGCCTACACCTGGTCTGCGGTCCCAATAGGGTGTTTTTGTTGCGGGTGTCGTCATCTCGTACCAAATCACAACCGCAGTCGCAGCAAATAGCCACGCCACTCTTTCCTCGATCCAATCAAACCCCAGCAATCATGCCCCCATGGGTCTTGCTCCATTGCATCGTGAACTTCATCGATGGGGGATCCACCGAAGGCGCGGGCCAAGCAGCAACCACAATTGGCAAATTGAGTGGAGAGGTGAGTCTGCAAGAAGTAACAACTGCCCTGAAACCAAACCCGATCATCGCCAATCCCCCTGAAGTAACCTCCCTGTCCATGGTGCAACATTTGCCCAAACACCTGATGCAAGGGATAGTGAAAGGATCTAACAATGCCTAGAGGGGGGGGGTGAATAGGCGTATCTAAAAATTTACTGCAAATGCTAAGTTCAAATCTGTCAGTCAATGTCGGAAGTCCCGGCGTTTGGGTCAGAACTCCCGACGTTGTCAGAAGTTTTGGCGCAAACGTCAGCAGTTCCGACGCCTACGTGAACCACAAAAGCAGTGCCAAATTTAACTTTGCGGATAAATAATCTTACAACCTCACTTCCTAGTGGTTTGGTGAAGATGTTGAGTCACTCCCTTGACGCCGTAATGCCTCCAAACCGTAGATCGAGTCCAAACCCTAAAATGGAAGTTTGGGAGAGAAAGAGACAAACAAATATAAGTAATCTCTAGCAATCACAACAACAACAAGCACGTAGGACACAAGGATTTATCTCGAGGTTCGGCAACCCCACAAAGGAGCTCCTACGTCCTCGTTGTTGAGGTGACCACCAAGGTCGGAGTCTCTTCCACCTCCTTGCCTCTCTCAAAACGACCACAAAGGTCACTTGAGCTTTCCACTAAGAAATCGAAGGGTGATACAAACTTTCCAAGGCTCTTCCACAAGATGGAAGCTCTTGGGCAACGCCTAGCCGGCTAGAGGCAAAGCCCCAAGAGTAATAGACGCAAAATCAATCGGCTTGACGAAGAAATCAAGTGCTCAAGCTTGCCAAAGTGATGCTCTCACTTAATCCACTCTCCTTTCACTCAAAACCCTAAGGGAATCAAAGATTAGAGCAAAGGGGGAAGGAGAGGGGTGCTTTAGTTGCTTGGGAGCTATTGAGCACGATGTGGGTCAGCTGTAAATGAGTCCGTAACGGTTAGAAGTGAAGAGAGGGGTATTTATACTCCAAGTAAAAATCTAACTATTCAGATCTACGTCGGAAGTTCCAACACAGATCTCGGGACTTCCGACGTTAACAGAAAGGACTGTTCACACAGGGTCAGAAGTCCGCGCATGCAAGTCAATGTCGGAACTCCCGGTAAATGTTAGGACTTCCAACGGTCGGAACTTTCGACGTATGTCGGGACTTCCGACGTGTGTAGTTAAACAGCCAGTAAAGCTCCAGGTGTCGAGACTCCCGAGAAGCTTCGGGACTTCCGACGGTCGGAAGTTTCGACGTACGTCGGGACTTCTGACGATGAAAGGTCCTAATATGGCTAGAGGGGGGGGGGTGAATAGCCTATTTAAAAATCTACAAATCAACTAGAGCAATTTGATTAGTATGACAAATAGCGTAATGCAAACTTGCTCTAGCTCTACAAGGGTTGCAAGCCACCTATCCAACAATTCTAGTTACAATGATTACTTAGGCACACAAACTTGCTATGTAATTACTCACTAAGAGCTCTCAACCTTGCTACTCTAAAGAGCTCAACTAGATGAATATAAATAATAAAGCAAGCTCTCAATTTTAATTACACTAAAGAGCTTGTATCAACTAGTTTGCAAGAATATAAATAAGTGAGTAGGGTGATTATACCGCTGTGTAGGAGATGAACCAATCACAAGATGAATATATAGACAATCACCGGGAGAATGCCAAAGACAAGAGACAATCGATTTTCTCCCGAGGTTCACGTGCTTGCCAACACGCTACGTCCCCGTTGTGTCGACCAACACTTGGTGGTTCGGCGGCTAAGAGGTGTTTCACAAACCTCGTCCACACGATTGGACACCGCAAGAACCGACCCACAAGTGAGGTAACTCAATGACATGAGCAATTTACTAGAGTTACCTTTCGGCGCTCCGCCGGGGAAGGTACAACTCCCCTCACAATCATCGAAGGCGGCCACGAACAATCACCAACTTGTGCCGATCCTTCACCGCTACTCCAACCGTCTAGGTGGTGGCAACCACCAAGAGAAACAAGCGAAATCCGCAGCGCAACACGAATACCAAGTGCCTCTAGATGCAATCACTCAAGCAATGCACTTGGATTCTCTCCCAATCTCATAAAGATGATGAATCAATGATGGAGATGAGTGGGAGGGCTTTGGCTAAGCTCATAAGGATGCTATGTCAATGAAAATGTGCAAGAGTTATCCCTTGAGCCGGCCAAGGGGCTATAAATAGAGCCCCATCAAATAGAGCCGTTGTACCCCTTCACTGGGCAAAACACGCTCTGGCCGGACGCTCCGGTCATACCGACCGGACGCTGGCCCTCAGCGTCCGGTCGCCCGATGGACGCCACGCGTCACCAGCTACAAACGTTGTTCATCAGATTTCAACGACTACGAAGCTGACCGGACGCTCCGGTCAAAACTGACCGGACGCTGAAGCCCCAGCGTCCGGTCGTTTCCAGTAAGCTCCCCGAGGCATATTTTTCAGACCGGACGCTTCCGGTCGACCTTGACTGGACACAGCCAGCGTCCGGTGCTCAACCCTTAGCCACTGTGCAGACCCGTCAGTTTGACCGGACGCAGAAACCAGCGTCCGGTGCATCTTAGGTCCAGCGTCCGGTGCAACACCGAAACTGGCGACCTCTCTGCCAGCTCGACTAGACGCAGCCTTTCAGCGTCCGGTCACTAAGTGACCCAGTGTCCGGTCAGTAGACCGACGCCAGCATCATTTCGACCAACTCCATTTCAACTATAACTTCTTCACCCTTGCTCAAATATGCCAACCACCAAGAATTTTGCATCCGGCGCAATAGAAAATAGGCATTTTATTTTCCCAAAAGCGCCGAGGGTGTTAGCATATTTTCAAGGGTGTTAGCATACTTTGCGCACATGTGTTAGCATATTTTTACAAATATTTTCAAGGGTGTTAGCACTCCACTAGATCCTAAATGCATATGCAATGAGTTAGAGCATCTAGTGGCACTTTGATAACCGCATTCCGATACGAGTTACACTCTTCTTAATAGTACGGCTATCTATCCTAAATGTGATCACACTCACTAAGTGTCTTGATCACTAAAACAAAATGGCTCCTACATTTTATACCTTTGCCTTGAGCCTTTTGTTTTTCTCTTTCTTCTTTTCCAAGTTTAAGCATTTGACCATCACCATGCCATCACCATTGTCATGATCTTTGCCATTGCTTCATCACTTGGAGTAGTGCTACCTATCTCATAATCATCTTGATAAACTAGGTTAGCACTTAGGGTTTTATCAATTAACCAAAACCAAACTAGAGCTTTCAGACGAACATAAATAGCCAGACAGTCAGAACCACCGATGCCGGGACTCCCGGCTTGGGTCGGGACTTCCGACGTCCACAGTTGAAGGGTCGAGATGGCGACTAGAGGGAGGGTGAATAGTCTTTTCTAAAACTTAATCGCGTTGGCTAACCGATACAAATGCGGAATTAAAACTATCGGTCTAGCCAAGACTATACCCCACTATATATGTTCACTAGCACCTTGCAAAGATAACAATTATGCAACAAAGGTGCCAGGCTAGCTAGAGCTCACCTAACTAATTCTAGGAGCAAGGTTAGACAAACCTATGCCACTAGTACATTAAGCAACAAGGAAGCTCCTACACATGCTAGTAAGCAAAAGCACAAAGCTAACTAAGCTCACTAGCAATGCTCAATAACAAGGCAACCAATGCCTAATTAGAGAGCGCAAATACTTAGCTACACAAACTAAGTAATGTGACTAACAAGGTTACTAAAACTAAATTAGCCACGCAAGGGAGCTACTTCTATGCTACACAAGCAAGAAGGTAATTAGCAAGCTACACAAGCTATCTAATTACAAGAGCAACTACACAAGCTTAATATGTATAAAAGTAATTGCAAGCTTGTGTAATGGGGATGCAAACCAACGGGAAGAACAAGGTTGACACGATGATTTTTCTCCCGAGGTTCACGTGTTTGCCAACACGCTAGTCCCCGTTGTGTCGACCGCTCACTTGGTGGTTCGGCGGCTAATTAGCATCACCCACTAAGCCCGCACGTCGGGCGCCGCAAGAACCTACCCCTTGAGTGAGGGTAGCTCAATGACACGCTTTACTAGAGTTGCTCTTCGCGGCTCCCGCGGGGCAAGCACAATGCCCCTCACAAGCACTTCTCCGGAGCGCCGCACAAGCTTCTTGCGCGCTTCAACGGAGACCACCACCAAGCCATCTAGGAGGTGGCAACCTCCAAGAGTAACAAGCACCACCGGCTTGCAACTCGATCACCTAGTGCCACTCGATGCAACCTCACGATGCAATCGCACTAGAATCGCTCACTCACACAATCGAATGATCACTATCAAGTATATATGTGATGGAGGGCTCCCAAGCACTCACAAGCATGGACACTAAGTCCCTTGAGGTGCTCCACACCAGCCATGGCCGAAGGCCACTTCTATTTATAGCCCCAAGGGCTAAACTAGCCGTTACCCCTTCACTGGGCAATGGTCGGGCCAACCGGACGCTCCGGTCGTGTTGACCGGACGCTGGACCTCAGCGTCCAGTCGCTCGCAGATGACCACGTGTCCCGGTTCCAATGGTCACTTGACTTGACCGGACGCAGCAGTACTCAACTGACTGGACGCTAGACCCTCAGCGTCCGGTCGTTTCCAGTAAGCTCCCGAGCATGATTTTTCGACCGGACGCGTCCGGTCCATCTTGACCGGACGCAGACCAGCGTCCGGTGCTCAACCCCAGCGACTGTGCTGTCTGACAGCTCGATCGGACGCAGCCCTTCAGCGTCTGGTCGCTGAGTGACCCAGCGTCCGGTCAGTAGACCGACGCCAGCATCATTTCGACCAACTCCATTTCAACTCTAACTTCTTCACCCTTGCTTAAGTGTGCCAACCACCAAGAATTTTGCATCTAGCGCAATAGAAAATAGACATTTCATTTTCCCGAAAGCGCCGAGGGTGTTAGCATATTTTCAAGGGTGTTAGCATACTTTGCGCACATGTGTTAGCATATTTTCACAAATATTTCCCAAAGGATGTTAGCCACTCAACTTGCCACGCCACTCGATCCTAGCGACAATGCAAAGTTAGATCACTCGAGTGGCACTAGATGACCGATATGCAAATAAGTTTGCTCCTCTTGATAGTACGGCCATCTATCCTAAACCCGGTCATAAACTTCTCTACACACCTATGACCGGTGAAATGAAATGCCCTAGGTTATACCTTTGCCTTGCGCATTCCATTCCATCTCCTTCAATGTCGATGCAACACATGCACCAACATGATCAACAATGATATGATCCACTTCATATCATCACATGATCATATTGGTTCATCGATCTTGACTCTACTTGCTCTTCATCGTTGCCATCATCCATCGGCGCCAAGTCTTGCTCAAGCTTCACCGCCATGCGGTCCATCACTCCAAAGCCTTCGACTTGCCCTTCATGCTTGCAACTGATCCATCAAGCCAAGTCTTGTCTTGATCTTCTCCACCTTGATCACATGACTCAATGTCATGTCTCATGTGCAATAAGCTCCTTCATCATCACATGTGTGTGAGCTTTGCAACATCTCCAAGCCATTTTCACCTTCATGGCATATGTTGCTCACACACATGTACCTATGGACTAATCACCTGTGTATCTCACATAAACACAATTAGTCCACCTAGGTTGTCACTCAATTACCAAAACCAAACAAGGACCTTTCAACAGTCACCGCATAGGCTAAGTGACTAGGAGTCAGAACTTCTGGCAAGAGTCGTGACTTCCGACTGTCGGGAGTTTCGGCATATGTCGGGGCTTCCGACATCGACAGTCACAAAAAAATAATCTACATGCTCGTGGAGTGCTAGAGTGTCTCTCTTTTGATTTAATTATTATGGTTGAGCACTCTATCTTCCTCAGACCATCTAAATTTGCATCCCTCTTTATAGTGCGGTGGATCCTAAACTCAAAAGCAAAAATAAAACCTTTGTAGAGTGCTTTGAGTTCGTCCACCTTTACAACTTCAAAAATTGACGGATACCATTTCATCTTTATCAACTCTTTGATTCTTTCATGGGACTAATAGCTACAACGTATCTCATTAAAATCACATTAGTCCCTAATTTGGATGTCATCAATACACCAAAACCCACATAGGGGGCAAATGCACTTTCAAATAGACGGCGACACAGTCTTGAGCACCGATAAGGGCCTCGCCGTCATCTACACACCATCATGTACCGACCTAGCAACAATGCGTGCTGGGATGCCGGGTGCCACATGGTCTACGACGTGGTGAGCAACTCCGCCTCTGCTATTTCGCTGCTTGATCCACCCTGGTGGCCCATTTCACTAGTCACCATCAAATGCCTAGGTATGAGCGCAACCATCTTGCAGCTATGCCACGATGACAACGGGTCCTACGTTCTCGCTGAGCTCATCACCACGGTCCACCTAGGTCTCCCCGACGCTAACCTCTACCTATGGCGGTCGTCGTCCACATCCAATTCATGGAATGCGAATGGTGGCGTGTCTCCCTCTCCTCGTCGAGCTATGTGGGCCCACGTGCTTCTTCCACATTGACATGGCATTCGTGTTTGGGGGCTCCAACATTTCCTAGGCTGATCTCCACGCAAGCATCTTGATCTATGACCTATTCGCATCTGAAGGTCCCAAGTTCAGCTTCGTTTCTTTGCCCCGAAGTTCTGCTCACACACGCCCAAGAATCTTAGGCTTGCGCTCAAGACACAAGAGTCTGTTCCATGGGTTGTGTCTATGGCACCATAAGTTTGTGGCCTTGGTTGGCTACTCTGAAGGTTTGTCGAAAGATCAGGTAGTGCTGAAACCTTGGAGTCTGTCGCTTGAAGAACAAGGATGGGTGACTTGCAGTAGTCCAAGTCTATATGTTGATGACTTGATCACCATGACAGACTACTCTTAAGAGATACAAAGGATAAGAGAAACTCTCTCCGTCTGGTTTCATATGAAAGAGCTTTGAGAGCTGAAGCACTTCCTTGGATTGGAGGTGGAACACACAAAGGAAGGGTTATTTCTGGGATAACAGAAATATGCCAAAGATCTTTTACAGAGGTATGAGCCACTTGACTGCAAACCTATCTCCACACCTGTGGATCCAAATGTGAGGCTACAGGAGGATGAGGAAAAAGACTTAGAGGATGTCACTCTTGGATCAGGTGCCATATCATGGTGCAGCAAGAAACAACCTCTCATGGCACTATCTAGTGCTGAACTAGAGTACCGGTCAACGAGAATAGCAGCATAAGAGATTACTTGGCTCAAGCAATTAATGGATGACCTTCATCAACCAACAAATTATCAAGTAAGGATTTTTTGTGACAACTTATTTGCTTCTATATGTCTAGCACTAGCAGAAAATCCTGTCTTCTATGCAATGACCAAGCATATAGAAGTTCACTACCACTACATAAGAGATAAGGTTCTTGAGGGATAGATTGAAATGGTACCCACCATGATAGATGAGCAAATTGCCGATCTACACATGAAAGGGCTCAATAAAGCCAAGTTTGAAAAATTTTGAGAGGCGCTTGGCATTGCCTGCAAGACTACAATAGAAGAAAGTTTGCATTGAGGGGTTGAAGATTACATTGCAAACTTCTAGAAGCTTCTACTCATCTCTTGATGCTAGATATTTGTCATTAAGCTACTAGATATTATCACCATGGAAAATTAGAATAATGTAGAACATAGACATTTATCTTGGAACTATATAGAAGGGGGACATGTGTCATCCTCCTATGAGCCCCCATAGCCTATAAATAGAGGCAAACGTCCTTGCCATGATATTGCATCAAGAGCATGGTAGATGTGAGAAGGGTGCTAGGTGCTAGGATGGCCACATAAAGTTAGGGCTGATGTATAATAACCAAGAATGATCATCAATAAGTCAGATCCAAACTATGACAGTACAATTGAAATGAAAAATTCATGTTGGGTGGTGGTAATATCTGGCAGATCATGTAGGTACGCGCTGAACTTGCTGGCAAGAACAATGGGCCTAACCAATGACAAACTATTTGTAGTGCTCTTTTTTAGTATAGGACCTTGTTTTGCAGCAAGTCAAGGCGAAGTACATAATGGCCATTGAGCACTAGTTGCTTCCCAATAAATTGCCTGAAGGAATCAGTTCAACAAACTCGATATCGCTCAGAGAAATGTAGAAGATCTCATCTTCATTCATGGTGAGGACAGGGTTCATTGGCTGTCCACGTGGAAGCTCCATCTCACGAAAACTCTCACTCTCCTAGAGATCACCCACAAGCACAGCTGAGCCTTCCTTCCACTCCTTGACATCAGGCGATATAGTCCATGTTTTCAGCACTAACTCTTCTTTCGACATACGTTCAGTGACAACTTATTTAACTTGTACTCCAGAAAAATCAATTTTATTTAGCCAGATGACTATCTAACCATCAGAGGTTAGCAACTACACTGAGCATCACGGCTTCATCTTCGACTATCTTGCCAGGATTTGAGTGTGTCGTGAGACTATTTATTTATATTCTAATACCAGTACTGTGCATTTATCCTTTCTTTTTCATCTTTTTTGTATTACTCTCTCCGTTCCAAATTATAAGTCATTCCAACTTTCTTACAGAATCAAAGAATTTCATATTTGACCAAATTTATATAATAAAATAACAACATTTATAATATCAAATAAGTATTATTAGATTTTTATTAATTATATTTTCATTGTATACCTATTTGATGTAACAAATCTTAGTAATTTTTAGTCAATCTTAATATACTTTGACTCTCCAAAAAAGTTGAAATTCCTTATAATATGAGAGTATATCTCAAACAGTTCCTTTTTATTTCTGTAACGTAGGGAGCTTGCCCATCATAAGTGGTTTTCCAATTAAACAATATATATAAATCGACGTGCAAAATTCTACTCCCTCCATTGCAAATTTCTAACTGTTTGAACGTCAGATCATAAAGATTTTTAATTTTTAATGCATTTTTGTATATAGAAATTACAAAAGTATACCTTGTCTCCTGGCTGAACGACTTAAGGTGAAGTCGTACTCTTGTAATCCAATTTTATCTTAGCAAAAGAAAAATAAGATTTTTCTAAGTTATTTATAGATTTTTGGAATATTTTGTCATGCAATTTATTAGCATAGATGCTGAAATAAAATCCTAATTTCTTTAACAAAGACATGCTGAAAATTACAAGATTTTTTTCGACCCAATTTTCTTTGTTTTGGATTGCATTCATGATCCATGATATATGTGGTTTTCATGGATTTTTTCGACCCAATTTGATTTTTTAAGTAATTTGATTTCTTGGTTTTCAAATAAATTTCATTTTACTTAACTCATGCATTTGGCAGCACTATGGCTGCATGGTTCTTCGCCCGGTCTAGTGGCCATGGTTGTACTAACTTGTACTTCTTCTATTCTAAATTATAAGACATTTTGGCTTTTATATATACATTGTTTTTACTATGCATCTAGACATGGTGTTTATTTAAGTGCATAGCAAAAACCATAAATCTAGAAAAACCAAAACATTTTATTATTCGGAATGGAGGGAGTATTTTGTTAAAAACACACACTTTCTCGTCTCAATTGAAAGTCATACGTAGCTCTTGCCATTCTACTTAAAAACACGCCGACATGTATATTTATTATAGCATTTATGATTCCACCAAAGCATGCAAAGTTCAGTTTACACCTTGCTTCCTCTTGAATTATTAGATGGTATGTTCATGATCCTTTAAGTATGACTATCTGAACTTTTTGATAGAGTGCAATACAAGACTTAGAAATTGAAGTTGATATGATATAGTAGTTGCAAAAAAAAAAAAAAAAACTAAAAAAATCTACGATACTACTACCAGCTCATCAGTAGGCAATGTCTTTGGCACCTCTATAGATTAGCATATGATACTGGTATGAATTTCCATCGCTGCCAAATTTGTTTGGAATTTTATTTTTCATATATTCATAGTATTGTTAGCATGATATTTACTTGCAAGTGGAAGTCAATGGTACGATGTTGCCGAGTACAGACAAAAGCAAACCCCTAATAAGGGAGGGAAGTGGTGTAGTTCTAAGCATAGCTTTTTTTTTTTGTGCGCCTTTCAACGTCAAATGTGTTTTATTGCCTTATTGCACTACTAGCTTGGCTCACTCTTCTGTACAGAGCATTATCTGTGGGCCGATGAAGGTGAACATCAGTCTCATCAATCTGCAAAATTCAGCGATAAGCTGAATCATAAAATATGTCAATTGTGCATTTTTTGGTGGAATTTTGGTTCACTCTTCTATACTTTGGTTGGTAAAAGTAAATAATTATTGTTAGAAGCAATGAATTAATACTTGTTGGTAGAAGTAATTAATTACGTAATCCCTCCATTCCAAATTATAAGTCATTTTGACCTTTTTTACATAGATTTTGCTATGTACCAAAAAAAAAATCAAAGCAACTTATAATTTAGAATAGAGGAAGTATTAATTATATGTAGAAGTGGCAGACTTTGAATCATTTACAGGATGAATTGTGGTCTGTATTCTTGTTGATCATATTCATCAATTAATAAGGAATGTTTTTTATATAAACGTACATGCTTATCTACTACCACCCTCTATCCGAAATTATAAGTTGTTTTGACTTTGTTATCTACATGTATTTTACTATACACCTAGATATATGATGAGATATTTACCTATATGACCTTAAAAAAATGTGTCTTCCTTCTATGACCCTTTTTTTTAACTTACCTACAAGGCCTAATGTTTGTTTTCCCACTATTGGGCACACGAAACGACTAAAATGCCCTTACTGCTTGCTGTGTTCCCCTTCCTCTGTTTCTACTGCATTCGGGCGGCAGGAGCGCGGGTGAAAAAAAGAGCAACGAGCCATGTGCAATGAAGGATGGCGTCGACAGGATCCCCAGCTAGGGGCCGCCCTGGCCTCTCTGCCGTCGGATCCATGGTCGCCCAGCCCTGCACCCATCCTTGGCCGGCGAGCGACGCGTGGTGGAGGCGCCGCCGCCCTTCTGGTCTAGCGCGCACCTCCCAGCCCCCACCACGGCCTTCACCATCCTCCTCTCCATCTCGCGCTCGCCAGGGTTGGTCCACACTAGAGCAAGCCGCCGTCGTAGGCCGCCGTAGCCACCCCTACTCGAGACGCACCCGGGGAAGCATCCCCCGCCTACGGGTGCGCATGGGCCCATGGGTGTCGCGCCTCCCCTCCGTCATCGCCTCTGGCGACCTCGCCGGTCGGATTTCGGCATCCCCCGAGCGCTGCTCTGCTCTGTTGGAGGAAGAAGGACCACCGGTGAGAATAGAAGCTTTTCCAGGATGTTTTCTGCAAAAACCATGACCCATATGAATAGTACCATATAGTATTTCACTTTTTCTTTTATGCATAAATGGGCTGAAACTTTCAAATTGCATAGTAATTAGTAGAAACATTGTAAAATAGCAAACCCAGTTTTGTTAGACTCCTTAATATGACATGTTTGACTCAGTTATAGATTTAACTAGGATTATGCATGTTAAATGATTTATAATTAATAAAAGTGTAAAAATAGAAAACATGATTCCACTGCCTTTGCAAGATATTGTTGTGCCCTACGGACACCTAAAATGGTATGTGTTACAGAAAATGTTGATTTATGATTTCATCTTGCTCTCACTTGCTTTATTTTTTGCGCAATATTACTCCAAATCTAAAATAGACAAACTAAACTCTGTATTTTATTTTTTTACTAGGGGTTTACCCCTCACTTAACACCATCAATGGCCTAAATTGGACGGAAGGCCATAGAAGGAAGAGATTTTTGTTTTCTAGCCATACGGTATGTTCAAAAAAAGGGTCATAGAAGGAAGATGTATTTTTAAGGCCATACAGGTAAATATCTCATATATGATATGTCCAGATACATAATAAAAAGTTGTTTATCTTGAAAAGCCAAATTGATCTATAAAGTGAAATGGAGAGTTTTTTATACAACTTGTCTACTAGCTTTTTTAGCAAAGTGTCACCCCTCTTTATTCATCAGGATAACCAGTACAAACTCCATCTGGAGGAGCAACAAACCAAACATGTCTTTCTACCGAAAAGTTTACAGAACTCCTAGCTAAACAATGAGCATCAATATTGGAGCGTCTGCCTTCATGAACAAACTCCACCCTTGTGAAGCTTTCCGTCCGGGTCTTGATTTCCAGTACGATTGGCCCATACCTCCCAAAACCCACACCATGGATGCTTGCAACTGCATTAACACAATCGCTCACCACCCGGAGGGTTTGGAGGCCCAAGTCACTGGCCAAAGCGAGGCCCTCGCGGCACGCCACCACCTCGGCTATTTCCGGGTCGGCGCAACCCTCCAGGACCAATGACGAGGTGCCCAGAAAATTACCATCCTCATCCTTGGCTACGGCCGCTTTTGATGCGTTTCTTGAAATTTTGGAGATCACTGCATCCACATTAACCTTCGCAAAACACCTTGGTGTCTTGATCCATCGTGGTGCTGGATCACCCACCACTTGTTGCTACTTGGTGCTCGGCTTGATCATCTCCAATTCGCTAATGAACCGCTCCACAAAAATGTTTATCGAGAACGGACTCTGAAAGTTGTTCTCAAACAGTGCCTGACATCGCGCGTACCAGATGGCCCAAAGACTAACCACCACCCGTGTGAGCTCTTCATGCTTGAGCGCCGCCATCACCTCTGCTAACCAAACTCTTGCGTCCGGCGTTTCTATCTGGCATATAAAAGTTGTGTGATCCTTCTTCTCCAACAACCATACGCACTTGGCTAAGTTGCACTCCAGCAGTGCATGCCTCTAGGAGTCCAACCCACCACACAAGGAACATGTCCCATCCAGCGCCATATTCCTACGATGTCGCACGTCTCCTGTTGGGAGGGGCTGTCTTGCCAAACGCCACAGAAAAACCTAGATTTTTTTATAGAACTTTCATTCTCCATATGTAACTCCACTCCTTCTCCTGGGCCCTTGTGTTTGAGCGACCTGGCCTATGCTCTGCCCAGGCTAACATTACCTCCCGATTCTGAACCAACATCTGATAAGCCGACCGAACACAGAAGATGCTTGTCTACTAGTTAAGAAAAAGATATTAGCTTTGGCTAGATGGGTCGGCCCATTTTTTTCTTGCGAAATAACAAATGCATGTTTGCTGCAGTTGAAAATGGGCCTGCACTTGGTCCACGGCCCAACAGGGTGTTTTTGTGGCGGGTGGCATCTCCACCGTCTGATGGTGCATTCACATCTAGGTATGGATTCGGATAGGATTCGAATTTAGATACCACTTAAAACCATATTTTAATTCGAATTTGAAAACAGATACGTATATTATCGGATAGTAATGCAAAACGTATATCTCGGATGTCTACTTGGTTTGAGGATAACATATGCATCTATTTGCCTACCGATAGTTTCATAGTATAATAAAATCATTATCGATGAAGAGATTTAAAATATAGCTATATAACACCGTGGATAAAGACAACTACAAAAAATAAAATATTTGAATCAATATTTCAATAATTAAATACATAAAATATAAGAAAATCATAGATATATATATTAATGACTGACTTTAAGTAAATAGAATAAATTCTTGAAGTATATAAATAAAGTGAAATAGTACTTAATATGATTAGCCATGTTAAAATTAGTTAAACTTAAGATTTATATATCATTAATAATATTAAAATTACATTAGCCATAGATAACTTCTATATAATGATACATACCATATGATATGTTAAAATTATTTTTATTTACATAGTAATTAGACATAATTATAAGATTTAGATGGTTTCAAAATAATTTGTGTATTTCGCGGACACGGATAATATTGGATATTTCACATTTTTGTCGAATGCGGATGTGGAATCAGATACAGGATAATTTTCAAGAAAACGAATGCGTATACATCCATTTAACATCCATATTTAAATTGAATACGAATACAGATATCCATATATTAGACTAAAGTGGATTCAAATATCAAATCTTTCAGATATCTGGACATCAATATGCATCGCTATTCACATCTCGTCCTCCGTCTGCTCTTTCACATCCCTACTTTTCCTCACTCCCTCCTTGACCTAATTGTAATTGCAGTCGCGGCAGCCGGCCGCGCACCTCCTTCCCCAATCCAATCAAACCCTATCGATCATACCTCCTCCATAGGTCTTGCTCCATCGCAATGTAAACTTCATGGATGGGGTTCCGCCGACAAAGCAGCAGCCACAATTGGAAAATCGAGTGGAGAGGCGAGTCTGAAAGAGGTAACAACTGCCATGAAACCAAACCCAGACGTCGTCGATCCCGCTGAAGTAACCTCCTTGTTCATGCTATGGCTTCTGCCCACCGACCTAACACAAAGGAGAGACTCTGCCGGTGCACAGGCTAGGACTGTGAAGCTCATTGGTCTGGGACCAAAGAAGCTCGCTTGATACCAGGCATCAATCATCTTGGCAGATCCTTCAAGTGCTAGTGGGATCAAGAAGTTCAATAGCCACAACTACGGCTATTCGAAAACAAGCATTGAGTCCTACCTACAAGGACATGACCTATGTGAAGTTATTGTTGGTGCCAAAATAGTGCCCCCACCAAAGGAAAGTGATGATGCCTTGCAAAAATGGCGTATCAAAGCCGACAAGACTATGTTTGTGCTAAAAGATAACTATTGAAGAGGAGCCACCACTAATTTCAAGTGAAGACAAAGAAGGTTCATCAAACCAAGATAATAGCCCTTGGAAGACTCATTCGCAAAAGAAAACCTCGAAGGATCCTCAACCACAGAAATAGAGATTGATGAATGATGAGCCTATTAAGAACTACGGAGGACAAGGAAGGTCAAGCCTAATCCCAAGTATACAAATACTGCCCTTGTTGATGAGTCTTACCTATCGAGCCATTGTCTTATGAAGGAGCGGCACAAGGCCCTAAGTGATGTAAAGCAATGGAGGAAGAGATTAAGGCACTAAACAAAAATCAAACATGGGATTTAGTGCCAAGGCCAAAAGAAGTATAGCACATATCCTGCAAATGGGTTTACAAGATAAAGACAAGACCAAATGGCCCAATTGAGAGGTATAAGGCGTGGCTTGGGGATTTTCTCAACAATATTGGCTTATGAATAAACATTTAGCCCAGCGGCAAAGATCACAACTATTTGGATCTTGCTTGCAACGGCCACATGCAAGCCATGGAAGTTATGGCAGATGGATGTCAAGAACGCCTTCCTACATGGTGAACTTAACAAAGACATCTACATGGAGCAACCAAGAAGCTTTGAGAGCAAAATTCACCCTGAGTATTTTTGCAAATTGAAAAAGGCTCTCTATGGCTTAAAGCAAGCTCCACGAGCATGGTATGGAAAGATTGGTGGGTTTCTCATACAAAGTGGTTTTAAGGTCGCTCCATCAGATTACAGCTTATTTATGAAGACCAAGGAAGGGTGACTTATAGTAGTCCTAGTCTATGTTGATGACTTCATTATCATGGGAGACTACTCTAAAGAGATATAGAGGACAAGAGAAAATATCTTCTCCCGGTTTCAAATGAAAGAGCTTGGAGAGTTGAAACACTTCCTTGGATTAGATGTATGGGCTATTTCTGGGACAACAGAACTATGCCAAGTATATTTTACAGAGGTATGGGCTACTACCTAACTACAAACCTATCTCCACATCCGTGGATTCAAATGTGATGCTATAAGAGGATGAAGGAAAAGACTTGGATGATTTCACTATGTATCGATAACTTGTTGGACTCATATATCTCACATTGACTCGGCCAGATATAGCCTACTTAGTTGGAGCTGTCAGTTGATACATGAGCAATCCAAAGAAGCCTCACCTTGATGCAGACAAGCAAATACTAAGGTATGTTAAGGACACCATCAACTTTGGTATCCTATTTATAAAGACAGGGGACTATCAAGTGAATGGATATTGTGATGTTGATTATGCTGGAGACTATGGCACGCACGATCGACCACAGGATACTTCTTCAGTCTTGGATCAGGCGCCATATCATTATGCAGCAAGAAACAACCTACCATGGCACTATCCACTACTCAGCAACAATGACAACACAAGAGAGTACTTGGCTCAAGCAATTAATGGAAGACCTTCATCAACCAATAGATTATCAAGTAAGGATTTTCTGTGACAACTTATCCTCTATACATTTAGCAGAAAATCCTATCTTCCATGCAAGGACCAAGCATATAGAAGTTCACTACCACTACATAAGAGATAAGGTTCTTAAAGGAGAGATTGAAATGGTGCCCACCAAGACGAGCAAATTACCGATATACTCACAAAAGGACTCAATAAAGCTGTTTGAAAATTTTCCAAAGGTGCACGGCATGGTTTGCAAGACTACGATAGAAGAAAGTTTGCATTGAGGAGTTGAAGATTACATTGCAAACTTCTAGAAGCTTCTACATATCTCTTGATGCTTGATATTTGGCTTGAAGCTACTAGATGTATATTATCGCCATGGGAAATTAGAATAATGTAGAACATTGATATTTATCTTTAGAACTATCTAGGGGGGACACATGTCATCTTCTTATGAGCCCCCATAGCCTATAAATAGAGGCACACCTCCTTGTCGTGATATACCATCCAAGAGCATGATAGATGTGAGAGGGGTGATAGGTGCTAGGATAGCCATTCAAAGGTGTGTGGTCTTATATAACTCTTTGACACAATAATAAAAAGTGTTTAATTTAATGTAGTATTATTATGCATATAACTAATGATGCTACAACTTAAAAATGATTGACTTATGAAAAAAACTTAATAGACATATTTGGGATAGCAAGTAGCATACAATATCTCTGATATAAAAGAAAAAGAATAAAGTGTTATACTAACATAAAATTCAACATGTTTCATATAGTTGTTTGAATAATAAATACAACCTACCGGGGTATCAGTATACATATGATTTACTCTGATGGTTCACTCACTATGTGAAAATAGTAGTAAATATGTTCCATTTTAGGTACACCATTCAAATGACATATGCCACTCTTCGTCGGTGAGAAGACTGCAGTTTTGCTAGTAGTAGTTTTAGGCATTGTTTGCCAGGGAGGAGGTTGCCATTTTGCTAGTAGTCTTGAGAACGGATATAAATTGGATGAACCCCGGGTCCA
Source organism: Miscanthus floridulus (assembly GCF_019320115.1). Classification (NCBI taxonomy): domain Eukaryota; kingdom Viridiplantae; phylum Streptophyta; class Magnoliopsida; order Poales; family Poaceae; genus Miscanthus; species Miscanthus floridulus. The sequence continues at coordinate 19,921,234 of NC_089586.1, read as the reverse complement.
TCCCATCACCTGTGCAGCCTTATGGTGGATTGTTGACACGTGTACAAGTAACCGAATCCCACGTCCAGTAAAAATCTGCAACACCTGAGTCCTGCATCTTATCCTCTCTTTTTTAAATTTAGCCTCCATGCATGTTGCCTTGAGTACGTGTGATATTCTGTTCTGCCACATGTCGATCATCTACCATAGGGGTGCACAATTATTGGGTGGACCCGAGGTCCACCTAATTTAATTCCATACTGGGCACTGTTTGAATGATGGTCTGGGACAATTATGGATGAGATGATATGCGATTGGTTGGTTGGTTAACTGTAGAGCATGTCTTTTTGTTTGGATGGTTGTCTGGTTAAATGGTACGAACGAATTGGTATGATGTAGTACAAGACCAATGGACCATGTCTTCTGTTTGGATGGTTGTATGAAATGGTATGAATGGAATGGTGTGATTTAGTACGACATATTTTGGTTGGTTGTATTGATCCAGTATAATTTTTATGAATATCAGGCGGCGTGGCCGCCGGATGTGGTAAGTATGGGGTTGCAATGCAATTCACCCTGCTAATGGATTGGGTCGGAATGGATTAAACAGTTTGGATTGTGTGTCGGATGGCTATGGGTTGGGAGCAAAAATTTTCACGAGCGTCTTGGGGTGGATAGATTTGGGGCTACGGTGCCAATGGATTAGGATGGTTTGGTTGGAGTTTACAAGTTCCAAACGTTCCCAACCCATGAGTGGTGCAAACGAGTTATAGCCCAGCCTGCCTATACGCTCCGACGCTCGGACTCCCGTTGCAATGCTAGTCATTTGATGTTCTTGACATGCGCAAGTAGTGCTTGTGAAATAAGTTTCTGTTTGACTTCGACTTCGACTCTTGGTGTTGGTGAATCCATGCTTGATTTTGATTCAATTGATTCCAAATTGGTAAATTTTGGATCTCGCATTGAGGTCTGGCGCTCGTTCTGTAAGGTGTCGGTGCTGCGTGCACGTGGCCCCACGCCCGGACTTCACGTTGCTGACCGCCACCGCGGTGAAGCCGCCATCAAGTTCGCTCCTTGCAACAGCCCGATCGGTAGTGCTTGCTGCTGCTGCACGGAAGCACTAGCTACAGTAAGCTAGAAAGAACACAAGCATCCATACCTGCGGCCACTGCACTGTAGAAAAACAAGGCAGCCCTCGCCTTCTGAGTTCTGAGCCTGTATGAGAGCGACCGTAGCGTCCCATAGCAACGCGCTCACAAGGCCTTCCCCCGAGCCCCAGTGCCCCAGGCAGCAGCGGCGGCGCTGTCCGCTGGGTCCGGCCGAGCAGCTCCTCGAGCAAGCAGAAGAAAAATCCAAGTCTTGAAAACTTAGCTTTAAACGTTCAAAAGATGGAAAGTTGACGATCCATTAGCTAGGTGTGCGGCGGACACACCCCAAATCTTATCGGGAGCGTGTGCGCCGATAAGGTCACGTCCATGCACGCCGATACTAGGGAAGAAGGGGGCAAGGGCGGGGGCAGCGGGCGGGCGGTGGGTGGAATGGTTGGCGGCAAGGTCGCTGCGGCTGGTGCGGTGGATGAGGCGGCGGCGGCGGCGGCTGCGGATGGAGATGGCGGTTAGGGTTTCATCTGATTAGGATTGGAGCTCTCCTCTGGCCCTAGATGGCCGAGTGGCCGGGGGCGGCGGCCGCAACACGACGGTGGTGGTTAGCCTCTAGCTCGAGTGAGTAATAACCACCTCAACAAATACAGAGAAAGAGAGCGTCGAATGTGGATGGTCAGAGAGGCCGACAAACAGAACCCTCCAACATCCCCGCTCTACTACAGCGTTGTCTAGCAAGAATTTGCAGCAAATAGTTTGTTTGGTTGATTGGCAAAGCCTGATAAGAGAGAACCAATTCGGCTCTCCTCGATGGGCAAGTTTGTTATTGTTTGTGCCAGCTAAGTAAAGAGAGCTAGCAAAAAGGTACCAAGCAGCCCATTTGAGATCCTGTGGCTTTCATGAAAGCCGTTCTGCTTTTGTTACTCCTACCCCCTTATTTTCAAAATTTTATTTATGCCTCCACATATTTTCAATAATATGAATTTGTCTAGAACTGCTCTTGGCTTAGCTTATGTTCAAGCCTGTCGCCTGTCTCCGCATTAGGTGATTTTAGTGCTCCGAACGACTGAACCACATATAATATGCATTCCTCTTAACAAAGACAATTTTTTTTAAGGAACGGGCACGAGACTGTGCACCAGTTCTGTTAATATAGAAGAAGAGTACAAGCAGGGAGCCCTAGCAGGCTAATTACAGGGGCCAAACAAACACAAATCAGCACATATTAATCACAAGAGAGGGAAACTAGGCACCCACAATCAAGGCGGTCAAAATTTTTGCACCAGCCAAACCCCAAGTCCTTTCCTCTTCTTTGATCTGATGTCTCTTTCCGCTGAAAAGTACATGAATTCCTCTCTTTCCAAATCTCCCAATTTACTAGAGGGAGCGGAGGCCCTTCCGAGGGACCCCAGGCAACGAGCCAACAGATATCCACCAATCCTTGATGGTGGTGGAAGGGGGCCATCCCTCTGGTTGAAGACGAGGCAGAGACAACCAATTGGCCATGTAGCTCCAGACGCGCCTCGAATATTGACATTCAACAAGGATGTGATGCGCCGTGTCTAGTGCATGCCGACAAAGAGTGCACGAAGGATTTCGTGGCCAATCTCGGACCTCTAGTCGATGGGACGTCCAAACACAATTGTGTACGATGAGCCAAGCAAAAAATTTGCATTTTGGTGGACCCCAGGGCTTCCAAATAAGCTGTCTAAGGTTGAAGGTAGTGGACCCAATGAATTGGGCACGATACGCCGATCTCGACGAGTATTCTCATGACTCAGTGAGCCTTCATGTTATTTTGTCCTCTGTTCCTTTCCGGAGAACTGTTGCATGCACAATGAACCATAGCTCTACAAATTGCTGCAAATGGACAACTGTGATTGGTGCATGCAGGTTGATGTCTTTTATCCACGTGTGCTCAGCGAATGCTTCCTTCAATGTTCTATTTTTCTTTCTTGAGATGTCAAAAATAGCGGGGGCAATATCCTTAGGACGCCGACCTTGAACCCAGGCTGCATGCCAGAAGGAAGTCTTTGCCCCGTCTCCAATAGATATCGTTGTGGATGCCGCGAACAAGAGACGATCTGTGTCTGAACAAGGGTTTCCCAAGCCGACCCAGGGCTTCTCAGGACATGCCCACTCTTGCCAGAGCCAACGAAGCCCAAGGCTCTTGCAAATTTCTCTAAATCTAGAACCCCAAGGCCACCAAGATCCGTTGGTCGTCCAACAGTGGGCCAATTAATTTTTGCATTTGCCTCCAGTTAAGCTCTCATCTCCGGCCCACAAGAAGCGCTTCCTGTAGCCATCAATGGTCTGTAGAACCTCCTTAGGAGCATTAATGACCGTGAGAAGGTATACTGGTTGCGACGAGAGGACAGATTTTGTCAAAGTTACCGTTCCAGCATTTGTGGGGTTCCGGCCACGCCGTCCTAGAAAGCTTCCAGCTGCCTTGTCCGCAAGAGGCTGAAAGTCTACCTTTATCAGAGGGTGTTTGGTTTCTAAGGGTCATTCTAAAATTTCTCTCACATCGAATATTTAGATACATATATAAAGTATTAAATATAGACTAATTACAAAACTAATTACACAACTTGCGACTAATTTGCGAGACGGATCTTTTAAGCCTAATTAGTTCATGATTTGACAACGTGGTGCTATAGTAAACATATGCTAATGACAGATTAATTAGGCTTAAAAAATCGTATCGCAAATTAGCCTCTATCTATATAATTGATTTTGTAATTAATCTATATTTAATGCTTTTTATTAGTATCTAAACATTCGATGTGACATGAATTTTATGAGCGACTAAAGAACCAAACACCCCCTTAGACGAGTCGCAGACAAAGGGGGACCCAAGTACCTAATGCGGAAGCTCGTAAGCTTTGCTGGGAAGTGCGAAAGGATTTGATTGAGGTCGAGTCCCCTGCAGTAGATTGGAATGACCGAGATTTGGAGACGGAAACGCTATACATCAACCGTATGATTTATTTGTCACTGTCAACCGAATTTTCCAGCGTTGGATCTGACTCCGGTCCGAGAGCTGCCGTCCGATCTACTGCCTGCGTCACACCGCCCCCGTCCTTCAAGCGTTGGATATGGTCGATCACGTTTTGTCTCGTCTTTGGGTGGACTCGCAGATGCCACAGCACGTGTGCAGCCCGGGGTATGCCCCGCGCGTCGGCCTCCCCGCCACGACCTCGTCGGCGATGATGATAAAAGCAGCTGCAGCAACTCATGCCGACGCAGCCGCAGCAGCAGCAACAACAGCAGATGTGGCAGTACCATATCTCGCAATACCAGCCGCCGGATGCTACGCCTTCCCCGGTGTCGGCGTCGGTGGCGGCAGCATGGCACGGCATTTCAAAAATTTGTGAAGATTTTGTATTTTTTTAAATTTGTGAAGAATTTATGAATAATCTGACATATATTTCTTTGATGTCTGGAATCCATAGAAATAATTTGTAATTTTTTTTAAAAAAATTGATATATATTTGTGTTGTTTCTAACTTACATCACTCTATCCAATAAATTACACTGAAAAAATTATTATAAATATAATAATAAAACTGTGTAAATATAGCTAGAAGAGGGCCTAAATATATAAGAAAAATTCAGTTGACGGGAGAGAGCGGTCACATCCAACGGATATCGAACCGTTCCAGCCGATTGGAGACGCCATCCCTGGCGTGACAGACGTTACTGTACATGTTTTTGGTCATGGTTCCGGTCGGGAGAGAGGGGGGTGGGGGAGTCGAGGCGAAAAGGCGAAGCAAATCAACAAATGCTTGGATTGGCCCGTCCGGTGCCAGTACTGCGCTGCGCAGGCAGCCCGCTGGTCTCGACTCGCGAGGCCGGGTCTGGGCGTCTGGCACTGGCTGCGGCAGGTGGCAGGGGGAGCTTTCAGCTTTGCCTTGCCCTTGCACCCTTTCGCGGGCAGGGCAGCGCGGCGGGCGAAACAAAGAGCGGACAAGCCAAAGCTTCCAAACAAAAAAAAAATGAAACGCTTTCGATCAGTCTCGCCTGATCCGTCAGCCTTCACATTCTTGTTCAAATCTTGATTGCTGACACTGTCTAGTCGATCACAAATCACAGGTCAATCACGTCGCACAAGGAGATACAGGCCATGATTGTGCGGTTGAAAATCCTGACCCGTATTCGTACGTACCGAGTCCGACCGACAGCGGGGCCTCCGGCAGATCGCCCTCCCGTCAACTCGCACGTCCCCCCGTTCCGATCGTTCCTTCCCAACGCAGCACGCGCCGCAGCGGCAGCCGCAGCACGCACCACGCAGGGGGCCGGGCGGGGCGTTCGCTACAGCAACGGCATGCGGCCGTAGCCTTTCTTCTGCCGCGCCACGGCCCGTACCTGCGCGCGCGGTGTGCTGGGCGTGCAGGTGCAGCGTAGGAGGGAAGAAGGGTGCAGCTGGAGCAGCTCGGCATGGCGGGTCCGGCTCCCGGGCACTGTTGTGGCCCACCAGGGCCAGGACCACCAACCCCCTGTCCCTCCTCCACTCCTTCCTATAGGATCCGATCCGCCGTACTGACTGGGGAATTCTGGTGCACCTGCCGCTGCGCGCGCGGTGGCCTCCACCTCTGCTCCCTGTGCACTATCAACAGGCACAGCGCAACACTCGTACAGGTTCCAGTTCGCTTGCCATGCCATGCCCATGATGAGCATTGCCATGCAACAGCAACCAAACACCATCCACGTCTTTGTCTCTACCTAATTATTAATCTGGGGCTGTTTGAGTTACTAAAAACAGACTGTTTTTTTCCTCACACCAAATCAACAAACAATACTTCCAACCGTGACTTTTCAGAGCCAATGAAAGGATGAACGTGCAGTACCTACAAGGCATGCAGAGAGACGGATCGGTATCGGTCGGACCAAGCAGTGTTGATCCATGAAGGCAGCGAGAGGGAGTCTGGGGAGCGAGGAGACGCAAGAGACAGACAGACCGACCTAACGACGCCGCAGCGCACGGCCAGCGGTGAACGGATCGGCGGCGTCGGCCGGACCAACGGTTCAAGGTACATGCCGACAAACATGCGCTTACAGACTTGCAGACCTAGGCTCGTTGCCACAGGCGCAGCAGAAAGGATCGGCTCGGCTCGGCGGGCGGGGCGAGATGCGAGAGCCCGGACACAGCTTTCACCGGAGTGGCAACTGTTTGACCGCGAACCCCGGCTCGCCGCCATTATGGCACCACGGATTCGGGCGGCTTTCTTTTTCCTCTCGGAGATTCTCTCTTGCTTCTCGGAATCGTATGCATGCCCATAATCCATGCTGCCCATGCATGCATGCTACTAGTACTACCAGTTCCATGATCCATGAACAGAAGTGGGGAAAATGGGTGGGACACACATTGCCTACTACTCCTAGTACCCTACTCCTAGCTAGACAGCTGCCGCGGTGCGCGCGCCCCGGCGAGCCATGCGGATGCGCCTGGGCGCGGCGGGGACGTTCACGCCGTCGCGCGGCGGGGAGAACTCCACCGGGAGGAAGTCGTCCTTGGCGCACTCCAGCCTCACCCGCTCCAAGTGCCTCACCAGCATCGCCTTGCCCTGCGCAGCACAGCAAATAATCCATCCGTGGCAGCAAATCTCGACCAGTCAAATCAGTCGGTCACACAGCCAATCACGGCACCATCGCGCGCATGCATGCAGGCACATCAAATCACCCTCATGATTGCGTTTTTTGCGTACGAGTAGTGCACACACATGACACACAAACCTGCTGCGTGGCCTGGTCGATCCTGATCACCTTCTTGGAGCCGTGCACTTTCCAGACGCAGTTTTGAAGGGAGCAGTAGAGCTCCTTGGCTGCCGCCGTGGTGGTGAAGTTGATGAACGCGTAGCCGAAGTTGGCCTCTTTCCTGCGCAGCAACACACATCGTCATCATTCATGAATTTCCATCATAATAGTATAGTAGTAATAATTGGCTTCAAAAAGGAAGCACCACAGCACACACATCAGATGGAGGAGCAAACAACCGGCCTGTTCGCTGGTTGGTTTCTGGGCTGGTTTGGGTTGGCTGGTGCTGGTTTATTGTGAGAGAAAAATACTGTTGGCTGGCTGGTTTGGACTGGTTGAAACCAACAAGCGACAGGCTGAACGAAACAGGATACTATCACCACTACATCTGTTTATCACAAGTGATCGACAGGACATCAGTTTAACACAACGAACAGTTACTCATTCTGTTGCTCCAAAAGATCACTGACATCAATTTCCATTTTTGTTGTGTTTGTCTCTTTGCTCTTTAGCTTTCCCCTGGATGAGGACAGATTTGAGGCCAGCATTCGTGTCATTGTGTCTGTTGTGTGTACTACAAAAGAAGAAAAATAAAGGGAAAGTACTGTGAAAGTGAACTTCGGATTTTTACAGCTTTCTTTCAAGAGGCTTTGAGAAATGCTGGAAAAGTTGAATTTGAACCTAAGGTATACTAAATATTTATTACAACAAAGAAGTGCTCATATTTTATCTAAAAAATACAGGTGACAAACGCACAGCCTTGTGGCTGTTGGCCAAGAAAATGCAGGAAACATAATGGACCAAGTTACATGGTAATATTCTATCTGTGCACAACAAAGTGATAATTACGACAATAGCATAGCAGTTATTAGTGATCCAAGCTTCCATTGGCTACTAAATTTTCATTTGCTTTGCATTGTTGATCCAGAAAGGAATGCAAAAGGCTAGCATCGAATTTCACTTGTGCTGTTTTGTCTTTGTCCTTTAGCTTTTCTCCAGAACAATGAGGACAGCATTTATGTACATATGTACAAAACAAGTAAAAGAAAGGAAAAGCACTCTAAAAGTTTAGTTAATTAAGTGGTTACTAGTTTACTACTGTCTACTTATACAACTAGAAGTAATCTAAAACCATCCATTTTGTTGTTTCTAAAGAAAGCACTGGCATCAAGTTTCATTCCGTGCTGTTCTGGGTTTTAGCTTTCCCCAGGAGGAGGACCCAATCCAGCATTTTTGCGTGTTCAAAAGAGGAAAAAAACCGAAAAAGTGTTGTGTAATTTCAGTTTCCTTAACCTTATTCTTGCAGCATTCATTAGTGGCCTTAAGATTTAAGAAATAAAATGTATTGAGTAATTTGCACCCAGAAAAATAACCTGTTAGCGAGAAAATGCAGGAAAATTAACCTAAAGTGGTCATTGGCCAAACCTGTTAGCGAGAAAATGCAGGAAAATTAACCTAAAGTGGTCATTGGCCAAGTCTGTCAGCAAGAAAATTTAAACAGTACAACAGTGCTCCATACTAAAATTGGCTATAACGTAAATTCCATTCCATTTTAAGTTGTTTCAGACTAAAAAAATGCTAGCATTAAACTTGTTTTTTCGAAGGACCATGCATTAAACTTCAGCAGTTTTGTCTTGTTCTTTAGCTTTCTCCAGATCAAGGACGACTGAATCCTGTCTATTTATGTGCAAAAGAAGCAAAAGTACGCTACAAATTCAGTTTCCTACAGCTTTTATGTGCTTTCACTTAATTAGTAGTACAATGCAAATTTTGAGGCCTCATGCAAATTTACACCAAAACTGTATCCGTTAAAAAACTATTCTACTCGCGTGTGCAATGAGACAGGACATACACAGCACTAGATAATGTGGCCAGATTCATGTCCAAGCCTATGCAGCAAATATCCGTTAAGAAACCATTCTACATTACTATGAAATTTTATTGTCTTGTTCCGCTTCTTTGCTTTATAGCTTTTCTCAGAACAAGGACAACTGATTAACTGAAATCTGCGTTCTTGTATGTGCCAAAAGAAGAAAAGCAAAAGGGACACGATGTGGCCTCGTTTTCTCTTAAGACTTAATTTCATGTACTTTTTTTTTGCCCCAAAAAATTGCAGCAAAGAAGAAGAAGAAGAAGAAGAAGATGCAGGATCTAGATTCATCACCTGAAGTCCATCGGCAAGTACAAGACGTCGTAGGCTGCGACGACGGAGCCGGCTGCCCTGTTGGCGCGCGCGCACTGCTCGTCGAGCAAACTGATCATATCTCCGCTCCTGCACACATGATAAACCGCTGAATCTATGGGGGGCAAGATTCATCAAGAACAAGCTAAGAAAAAAAAATGCAGCTACTGTGCATGTCCGTGCCCATGTGATGACGATCGCTGGGGCGGTTACGGTTACCTGAGCTTGTTGGGGATATTCCGCAGCATAATGGTGGTGCACTCGCCGAGCTCTGAAGGCTTCGGCTTCACCCAATCCCGCGGCCGCTTCGTGTAGAGGGACGGCGGGGGCGCCTCACGCTGCGCGGCGAGGCACGCGCGCGGACCAGCCGCCTCCCGTGGCCGCGGCGCCGCCCTGGCCTGGCTCCTGCTCTCCGCCTTCAGCTGCGCCATCCGCGGCTTGCGCGGCGCCGCAGGCGCGGCGGCGGCGGCTACCGGCTTCATGGGCACGGGCGCCGGGGCCTGGCGCTGCTTCCCCGCGCCGCAGGGACCGGAGAACGCCGCCATGAGCTTGTGCGGCGGGAGGCCATGCGGCGGCGCCGCGAGGACGCCCTTGCGCAGGGCCGGCGGGGAGCCGGAGGACTGCTGCACGGGGAAGCAGAAGCCGAGGTGGCCCTGCGGGGAGGCGACGCAGCAGTAGGTTACGAATGGGAACAGCGGCGGGCAGGCGTCGGCGAGCGGGAACGGGGGTGGTGCCGGCGGCGCGAGGTGGTGCGCGTAGGGGTTGGGGCAAGGGAACGGCGCCGCGAACGGGTTGAGTTTCGTGGCGGCGGCCATGGTGGCTGCAGGTGTGCCCGTGAGGACGGACGGCGAGGGCTGCAAGCAAGGGACGCACTTGGTCGGACGAGGCGAAGCGCGGCCGCGTTCGCTGGGGCCGTGGTCCATGGCCGGCCGGCTTTATAGACCGTGGAAGGCAAGGGGGCCCGGAGTGGGCCGGTAGGGGGTTGGTGCCGGGCTTGGGCGAAGCTTTGTGTCACTGCAGAGTGGGACCAGGGTGCAGGGTCGGATTGTCTGCATGCTGCACTTGAGGCTGTTCAGGTCTGATTGGCCGAATGATTTGATGGTGTGCGTTACTAGTTACTACAGATTATATGCCACGTTTGTATGGTATAATAAATAATAACCGGAGATAAAAAGAATGTTAAATAAAATAATCTGTTTTTTTCCGTATTTGTCGCGCATGTAAATCAGGATTAAGACTTTTCGTGTTTTCTTCGCACCAAAGGACGCAGCATGCGGGAGATGTCGTGGGATCGCAGGCGTGGATAAACGGACGAACCAAAACAAACGTCGCACCAAAAAAATATCCACACTTTTTTCTTTTTGTTGTAGGTGATAGAAGATAACCCAAACTACCAAGGCAATAATACTCCTCTCATATAAATACACTTTGATGTTCTAGAATTTTAGTTAAGTCTTCAAAAGAAAGTACTCATATACCCCTATTTATGAAAGATGATTTTCACTAATTTTAAAAATAAATGCTAACTAAATGAAATGTTAAATACGGAAAGTCTCGACCCTGATTTGCATGCGCTACAAACACGGAAAGTCTTGACCCTAATTGCCTCAAACAAGGAAAGCGATCACCCACGTCTCACGCTTGATCATACCGCCCTTGTGCCACAAATATGAAATTATTGACCCTAATTTGCATGCGCTACAAACACGGAAGACCATCGTCGCTCGTCGCTGCACGATCGAACGCATCTTCTTGGTAGGACTCAAGCGCGTCACTAGTCGCTGCACGGAATCGATTGTCACGCGCCCCATTCCTCAAGCCCCCTGCACGATCGGGTCACCCCTACTTCTTCCTCGTCGTGTAGTGGAGAAGCAACAGCAATGGATCATCCACCGTCTGCCTACCAGTGGATGCACCTGTGGCTACATCATCGATCGCCGCAAGGTCGCCGTAAGATCACCTCCCCGTGCGATCACCCCTCCACGACCTGCTCCATCGTCTGGTCTGTGCGCCCGCACCGTCATCCTCCCCGTGCGCCACGTACACTGCCGCCTCCACGACGTCGCGCCATCGTCCTCGCTGTTCGCCCACATCATGCACCTGGAAACACCGTCGCCTCCATGACATCCACGCTGTAGTCCTTGCCGTTCGCCCGTGCCATGCACCCGAGCCATCGTCCTCGGCTACCGCACCGCTACCTTGACGTCACCTGAGTCGTGCACCCAAGCTGTCGTCTTCGCATATGTAGACCGATTGACGTCGCCCATCCTCCATCGCTCGTCGTTCATGATGTTACACAACCATAGTTTATGATGGTGTAGGCGTTCTTGTTATATAATTAATCATCTATTTTTTCGATATTGTGTGCCTGCACATTGGATGTCATTATTTTTTAGCATAGTTAGCCCTTTGTCTATACCAATCTCGTTTCAAGTAGCTCGAGCCTTATTTATTTACTGATAGTCTCAATTCATGAGCTTGGTGTACCAATGTTAGATACTTTACTGGTAAAATATATTAGATACTTTTCTCTTGTCAACTTTTTTTATGGCCACTGAATTTTTGGCTTGCTATTTTTTTATTACACTGGATGGTATTTAGATGTTTGGCATCAGGCCTTTGCACCTCTAGACCTCGCTCGCTGAATTGGTGTTCTCGTAACAGCAATACCAAGCGAGGTCACAAAGTTATCTCTGCACTACAAAATGTCTGTGGATTGATCTTTGTTTATTTTTGAATAATTTGATGTAGGCAGGCAAGAAAAAGAATGATGATTTCTCACTGAAGTTAAACCTTGAAAAAGAGGGATTTCTCACTGAACTTGCCCTGAATTGTTGCAATTTATTGCCATGGCTTACATTTGTAAACTCTATAGGATGAGTCAATGGTTGATATTGATACACTGATGCTTGATGCGACTTTTTTGGTGCGATGTTTGTTTTGGTGCGACATTTGTTTTGGTTCGTCCGTCTGCCCACGCCGCGATCCCATGACATCTTAATTACTGATTGATCATGTCATTCTCCTTGATTGAAAATTGCATGTCATGTGATAGAGGAATCACGGCAAAATAGGAAGTAGAAAATTATTGTGCTATCCATATACACATTGCATGTTTGTATGCACCAGCATACATGGCAACGAGCAAAAGGAAAGAGAATTAACACAGAAGGAAAGAGAATTAAGACAAAAGGAACCTCTTTGCATTTCTAAGAACCTTATCAAATCTACCTACATTTAATTACTCCCCCTCTTTGCATTTGTAAAAGGGACAGCTTTTTCCTCCTTTCATTTGGTTTCACGCTCACGTGTTCCATCGTCCTCGCTTGCTGTTTTTTGCGTGAACCATAGTTGATGGCATCTGTCTTCCATGGCTCAGCTTCCCAATCCCAAGAGAAGGTCCATACCTCTCCCTGACTAGAGATTCGGCCTGTCAGAGGATCTCCTCGAGTCCATCGGGCAGCGTCTCGCGTAAGGCCATGACGCGGCGTCCTTCCGATCCGCTTGCTCCCCATGGCGCACCACCGTCCCGTTCGTGACCTTTGGGTCATTCCTGCTGCTCCCGTTCGACCCCGACTTGGACCGCGTCGGCTTCTACTACGTCTCGGAGAAGAAGGTCTTGTCCAAGACGCTGCTCGACGTGCGCGGCAAGGTGGCGTGTGGCTCCTCGTGTGGGTGGCTGGCGCTCATGGATGAAGCGGCGTCCGTGACGCTGCTGAATCCATTCATCGGTGCCCGTGCCCCTGCATTGAGCTCCCGCCAGTAGGCGAACATGTCGCGGTGGCATCCTCATTGGAACGCGTGTCTAGGGTCCACGACCGATGGGTCCTCCATCCCACCAACGGCTACGGGGACACGGATGCCACAGGCAGAGCCATCAAGCTAGAAGACATGAGGGACGTGTTCTTCCATGAGATCGTGCTCTCGGCGCCGGCCACGAGTGCATGGCCAAAGCCATGCTTGGGTGCTCCACGGAGGTCGCGTTCTACCGGGTTGGAGTCGACAGCACATGGACGCTGCTCGACACCAAACTAGAGTTCTCCGTGGGGTCCATCGTCTACTGCCAAGACAAGTTCTTGGCGATCGACTGCACTGGAGAAATCTCCGTCTGCAACAGCAACGCCGGCGGCTCTACTCCAACCACGATGCTGCTGCCATCGCTGTCGCCACCTATGGGGCTCTACCACCGCAGCTACCTAAAATCAAACGGTGAGCTGCACATCGTGGGTGCCATGATGAGTACGTTCCACGAGACACAAAGCTTCACCTACAGCAACGCGATCTACAAGTGCAACCTCCACGACCGTACGCCGGAGTGGTCCAGGGTGAGGGACATCGGTAATCAGACACTGTTCGTGTCTAAACATTTCAATGAAAGCTTCAGTGGAACAAGTGTATCCAAGTACAAAAAGATCAAAATCTACATGTCTGAGCCATTGTATGGAGATCCATACGACTTGTCTATCGACTGAAGATCATTGATATTGCTACAGGCGCATCTTTAGTGAAGCCTGTCCAGAAAAAAATACAAGGTTCCGAGGCTCTAGATTGGATTCGACCCAATCTCTAAAAGCTCTAGAGTTTGTGAGCCTGCGACACCACGCACTCCGTGACTGTGTTAAATTCATAAACTTTGCCTTTTGGATTAAATATCACTTTAACGTTGGTATTTAATTTAACAGTATTGTTATCTTATCGTGCGATCCGTGTATTTTTAGTATAAATTGTTAGTTATCTCATAGCAACGCACGGGCACACTACCTAGTGGATTTATATTTCTAGTTATTATTTGTTTTTGTCTTTTTTCAGCTTCTTTGGTACTACCTCTGTCCCAAAAGAATACGATTATAAAACAGTGTCACGTTTTAGTACCTTAAGTTTGACCAATTATAGATAAAAGTATCCATATTTATGATACCAAATAAATATCATTAGATTAATTATGAAATATATTTTCATAATAAATTAATTTAAAGTCACAAATGTGAATATTATTCACTAGAATCTTAGTCAAACGTGAACCACTTTTCGTGACATGCAACACATAGTAGTATTCTTTTCAGAACGGAGGTAGTATGTAGTTTCACTGGTACAGAACAGAGCTTTACTCCCGGTGGGGAACCCCCTCTAGTCCTGGTTCCCCACCCGGGAGCAAGCATCTGGGACTAAAGGGGGGTCCTTTAGTCCCGGGTCAGGAACCGGGACTAAAGGAGGACCTTTAGTCCTGGTGGGTAACACCAACCGGGACTAAAGGTGCCTCCTGACATGCCACGATGGCCGGCACCTTTAGTTCCGGTTGGTAATACAAATCGGGACTAAAGGTTTTTTTTCTTTTCTTTTCATTTTTTGTTTTCTTTTCAAAATAGGTTTTCGAAGTCGTATTGTATGCTGCTAATTATATATTTATACGCGCGTATAGTATGTTTCGGTTCAAGCACAATGAACATATTAAATCACACAATTCAAGCATAGATATATATATATGCATGCATCATTTATATATTTACATGCATGCATGCATATGTGTATTTTACATTATATTATTTCATGTGCATATATTACAAAAGATTGCATTACAGTTGTTGTGACATAACAAGTTTCCTCTCATCCTCTAGCTTGGCTTCAATGGCAGTGTTGGGTCGAAGTAGAACTCGTCCTTGGAATCGATGACCTGCTCATTAAAAAATCCGGCTATAGACTCTTGAATTGCTTTGATTTGGTCTTGCCGTATGACCTTTTTCTCCAACCATCGACTCTACAGGTTTGAATTAAAGGAAAATAAATTAATATATGTACATATATATATAAAGACATAGTAACACAATCAATAATAATAATTAAATGAATATATAGTGTATTTTTAACGTACTTTGAGTCTCTCTGTAGGAGTTCTTTGGGAGAGCACCTTGATAAACTTGCAAACATAGTAACCACAGTAGTTGTTCCCCTGTTCCTGCCTCAGACACCACTTTACGAGAAAAAGATTTGTCATCCAATCTGGTGATCCGGTGAAAGCTATATGTTTAATTAATAAAGATGATGCGATTCAGGGGACTTACTTTCAAAGGGATTACATTCAGTGACGCTTTGCATTTTTCCATGTGTTGCTTCTCAATAAAGGTTTTCCAAACACTGCCCAATAAAAAATTTGCCACGTCATCAGATATAGTTAATCATCATGTTTGTGTGTATATATAGTTGCTAAAGATCCCAAAATTACCTCTGGATAATATCTATCATATCTTGGTAGTCTTGTTGGGGTTTTCTCATCGAGTCATAGATTATCAAGTGACTTTTTACCAGATCGATGTCCATCAATATCCAGTGATTGCTGCATGTGTTTATAGGATATAACGCATAACACTCATTAATTAACTAGAATCAACATATGAGCCATTAAGGATGATCGACATGATTAACACTCACTTGAAGTTATAGGAAAAGAGTATATCCTTCTTGTGGCGTTGGTTCACTAAGAAGTTCATGAGGTTACTCTCTGACTCATTCTTCCAATTAGTCTTTGGAGTAATTGGGTCTTTGAATACTATATGGGGATCAACAAAACCAATTTCATTGCAGCCTTCCTTTCTGAGCTCTGTCATTGTAAATCTGCATATATATAGTACTTGTTAGGATAATTTATATGCATATACACATATATGATGAGTTTAATAATAGATCGAAAGAATTATTACTTACAGGCAATAGCAGCTAATGATAACTTTGTCCAGAGAGGTTAGGTGGCATAGTTGATGAAATTCTGCAAAGTCAACATACATAACATCATTACCACGGAACCAATGTTCGTCTCTAATTCTGACACCAACGCAGAAGTCTCCACTGGTAGACGCCTGCATGTACCACTTGTTTAGCAGGTACATTTGCGTCCCTAGATCAGATAAGGCTTGAGGGTTGTATAGACTCTGGCCTAGTACAAATTTTTTCTTCCAAATATCAACCTCCGCCGCACTCTCAATGTTTACATCACCAAACATCTGGTAAAGGTCGAGACCAGTCTCATCAAGAAATTCACCAAGGTGATCCAAATTGACATCCGGAGGTATGTTTGCCTGATGCATTAATCCTAAATTCGAACCATATTCATTACCAACAACTAGCGGGGGGATTGATTGGTGCGCTTGTTGTCTGAGTTAGGCAACTTCTTTCCCTGCCCACTTCTTTTTTTGTGCCGCCTCAATTGACTTGGTGAGAGTGCGGTCATAGTCCGATAACGTTGATTTGGACGGCTTACGAGATTCCCGCTGTTGTTGCTGGTAAGAAGTCACCTTTTTTCTTAGAATATCTGGAGCTACGAAGAAGTACGGTTTCTCCAGGTTTCTCCTTGCTTCTTGATTCATTTTAAGTTTGTCATATAATCTAGACATGTCTTTTTTATATGCATCAGTTCCTTCTTCCTTCTCTTCAGATATTATTTTGGGAATAGCCCTTGGTTTCACGATGGCTTTCTTTACAGGCGGGGACTGGTTCTTCGTTTGAGGGGATGGCCTCTTGCTAGGCTTCTTGGTAGGCGGGGGGCGGGGGAGGCGTTGGTGACCTCCTTGGAGGTGTTGGCAGCGGCGTTGGAGACCTCCTTGGAGGTGGCGGCTGCGGCGTTGGAGACCTCCTTGGAGATGGTGTGGATGCAGCCTTGCCTTCTAACACAATGTCATCGTACAGAGCACTATGATGATCTGGCAATTGAACAATTGGATTTAGGTTGGGGGAGGATCTGCTACAAAAAAGGAATGACATATTATTATGAGCAGATTATTAATTATTTAAGCCAATACAAATTAATGATGTAGTGTTTTCATCCGCACGTACCTATGGTGAGGTAGTTCAGGAGGAGGTGGAGCCGACATCCCTGGAATGATGATGTAGCACTTGCGCCATAGAATGAATGTCTTCTATGCTTCTCCTAGAGTCTTCTCGCCATGACCTCTAGGAATGTCAAGAGGTAAATCACTAAAACCTTTTTCAGCTTTATCTACCGAGATGGTAGCATATCCTTCTTGGATTATATTCCCATGAATCCTTGGTGTCTTGGTTCGGTCGATAGGATTAACAAGACCGATAGCCACCTTGATTGTGGAATTCTCCTTTGGAATGTGTAGCTCACACGTTGTACAAGGTTTAGTGACGTCATCCATAGGGAAGCGCAGTCCTGTGTCCCCTTGATTTGGTATCTCCGTGGAAGCGCAGCTGCTTTTTAGCTGAACAGATTGGCTAATGTTGATTCCTGGCTCTGATGCCTGCTTGCTTGCACTCACTGCTATTTGCACTTGCCTTCTGATTTCCTCCTGCATTCTCACTTCAAGGTTTTTTTCCCGCTCCCATGCTTCATGCACCGCTTCCTCCAACCTCTGGAGCCGCTGTGCCTCTTCTTCCTTCTTTCTCTGATGACTTCTGTAGGAAGGTCTGTCCTGAGAGAATCCATGCTCCCACGAGACACTTCCTTTGCCTCTAGTTCGGCCACCATGTTCAATAGTCCCGATGGTGTATGTCAGCTCATCCTTCTCTCTATTGGGCCTGAACGCACCACTAGCAGTAGCTCTCTGAGCATAAAACAATCTTTCTGCTACTTCTTGCAATCTTGCGCCATAAACGCACTTCCTTGTCTCCTGGTCTAGTGTTCCCCCATGAGCGAAAAACCAATTCTTTGCACGTTCTCCCCACTCGAGTGATTCTGGTCTGATACCCTTGGCAAGAAGGTCTGCTTCCATTTTGTTCCACTTCTTAATGGCAATCGGGTAGCCACCTAATGCCAAGGTATGGTGGTATGTCTTCTGTTGGGCATTACATTGGTTCTTTATCACCCGACTCACACCCTCTTCCGAAGTCTTGTACTGTACAAACTCATCCCAATAGGGCCTCTGCTTTGAGATCGGGCCTAGGACAGTAAAATCTGGTGCTATGTTCTTCTTGACATACGTCGTGTATAGGTGTTTCTTCCAAGTCTAAAACTGGGTGGCCATCTTCTTCATTGCCCAATCCCTAACTTGCTCCTTCAATTCATCACCATCTATTATATCATCATAACCATCTGTTTGGAGCGTGAAATGTACCAAGACATCTTTCCAAATTAACACCTTGTCATGATCGGAGACAAAACTGATATGAGAAGCATTGGTCTTCTTCTTCCATTCACGGGTACTAATTAGGAGCCGGTCCCGTACAAGGTAACCATAGTGGTGCACAAATTTCATTTTATTCGGCCCCCCGGTTCTCCTGTATCCATATTGAACTCCGAGATGATGAAGCGGCCCTCCAATGGCTTTTTGGGACCTCGAACATTTTTACTCTTCGTTGTAGTTGTTGATGTCGATCCAGAGGGCTACAAAACATAAACATTATTTTTAATGTCATGAGCACACATAAGACATATGATAATATATATAGCTAATAATAAAAAATATATACTTGGTCAATATGTTGTTGCTCATTTTGTTCAAGAGCTAAGTACTGACTCTCGTCATCTGCATCCTCTTGCACGTTATTTTTAGCACCATCATCGCCGACAACTTGAGTGCCAGTGTTGATCAAATTCATCATCAACTCCTCCTCATCCATGTTTCTTGGGTCGGCCATCTAGCTTCAAAAAACAAAACCAATATATAGTACGTCAAATCTTTGCTTACATGCGTAAAATCTACGAACAATATGCATTATTAAATCTTGCCCCTCGGTCACAGACGCAATTCGCCACACTAGGGCAAATTAGGGCTATATATAAATGACAGAGGGCAAATTGCGTCGATGACTAGGGCGAACCACGTCGGTGACATCAACAGCACGGTTCGCCCTGGTGTGATTGTTTAGCATTAACGATAATGATAATACGAATGTTGATCAACTAGGCCATGAGAAAGGGCGATGTGACAAGAGTGGCGCTGCTCCACTCCGCCGTATATATGTCTATACACATGGGTGAACGAGGGCGGCGGTGCTCCGCCGTATACATAGAAACACATGACGAGGGTGGCGGTGCTCCGCGACGTATATATACATGCATATGAATACAAATGACATATATATACGTGTCGGCATGGTGGCCGGTGTGCTGACGACGATGACGTGAGGTGGGCCGGCGTGCTGACGACGACGACGACGTGAGGCGGGCCGGGGCGGTGTCAGTGCGTGATGTTGTGATCCTATGTACCATGTGAACCATGTAGTCATTCATCATATGAGAAAATTCTATGTTGATAATGTAAGTATAAGTCATTATGAAATGTAAGTATATGTGTCTTATTGCTAATATAACCATTACTATTTCCGAAATGATAAGAATTTATTTTCTTCTTCTACAGGCGATCTCTGATGCTATGATATAAAGTTTGAAGATAGTCTTCCCGGAAAAAATATGTAATGCTCATATTACTTTAGCAACATTAATATATTATATCTGTATATTCAAAGTTCACAAATGAAGAAACGTTGAAGTTTTCCTTCATTGTCTGTTGCCATGCATGCAAGTCCAACCAAAACTGCATACATCATTACATGTGATATTTTTTATAAACTAACAAACGCTTAGTTTACAAACTGGGTATCCAAATTGAGTTCCTATTTGACCATTATATATCCTACAATAAATCCTTCAAAAAAAAGACCCTACATGAATATATTTGGATAAAATTTCGTTAACAAACATTGATCTATGAAGATAGAAAAAATTCTTCTATTGAGCAAAGACAGTGTTCTAAATTCATGAAACAATGTTTAGTTTCCGGCCACCGTCTGAGAATGTACAAAGAGATCGACGAACATATCACCTCGAGCTCGATAGTGGAGGGCCTCGGGCGCGGTGGAGGGCCACGGGCGCGCGGTGGAGGGCCTCGGGCGCGAGGGCCACGGGCGTGCGCGGAGGAGGGGCATGGGCGCACGCGGTGGAGGCCGCACGAGGAAGAAGAGGGCGGCGGTGTCACGGAAGGCGAATGGATGGCGGCGCGAGGAAGAAGAGGGCGGCGGTGTTTGACGAGGAAGAAGACGAGCGGATCGATCTGTGCCAGGCGCTGGAGGTTATATATCAGAGAGAATTACTCCCGGTGCCAGCCACCAACTGGGAGTAAAAACCCTTTACTCCCGGTTCGTATTACCAACCGGGAGTAAAGATCTCTTTACTCCCGGTGCGTGTTACCAACTGGGAGTAAAGGTATACCTTTACTCCTGGTTGGTAACATGCACCGGGAGTAAAGGGTTTTTTTGGCGGGCCACGAAACTGCAGCCCATCTTTACTCCTGGGTGGACTTCCCACCCGGGAGTAAATGTGTGCTGCAGTTTCGTTTCCCGCCTATTTTAAGCAATAGTCTTGTTAAATACAATAGAAATGCAATAGTTTTTGTTAAATACATAGTAAATTAAATAAAAGGCATAAAATTATTTTGTTAAAAATATGGATTTTCTTTTTCTTTATTGCACATAGGAAAAATCTATAACCTAACTTTTTTTATTTTTTGTTAGAATTATAAAACATAATGTAACTAATATTTATTATTTCGTTAATGCAAAAATGTAGTGTTTAATTAAAATTATTAAAACTATTGGTTTTGGACAGGAAATTTGTTTTCACATCATTTTAACGTTAATATTTTAATTTTTCATCACTCAGTATCCTAATTTACCTTTTTGAGAGAGAAATCCCACCAAATCAAACATTGATTTAATTTGAAATATGACATAATAAACATCTGAATTCATAATTATTACATAATATCTCAAACACACACTATATTAAATCACTATATCATCAAGTGGGCACAGCAGTGAACTTCTTCTTTACGTATGTCCCTTGGTTATGATCGCTTCGTAACCATGGAGTGTCCTCATCATTTACCAAGATGCTAGGGTCTTTGTTCACTTTGAAGGGCGGAATTCGGTCATCCTTTTCATATTCTTCTGACATGTCCGACTTGTCCTCAATTTCCGCGATGACTCTTTTCCCTGAAAGAACTATGTGGCGCTTTGGCTCTTTGGTTGAGTCATTATTGTTTTTCCCTCTTTTTTGTTTGGTAGACATATTATTGACATAGAACACCTGATTCACATCCTTAGCAAGGACGAATGGTTCATCTTTGTACCCAATATTACTAAGGTCTATTGTTGTCATTCCATACTCGTTGTCTACTGCTACCCCACCTCCGGTCACCTTGACCCATTAGCACTTGAACAATGGGATCTTCAAAGTAGGTGCATATTCTAGTTCCCATATTTCATCTATGCGTCCATAATATGTCTGCTTATTCCCATTCGGGTCTGTGGCATCTATGCGGACACCACTATTTTGGTTGGTACTCCTTTTATCTTGGGCTACTGTATAGAATATGTTCCCATTTATCTCATACCCTTTGTATGTGACGATATGCCATAATGGTTGCATAACCAAAAAAATACAGTTGCTCATGGATGCTCTCATCACCTTGACATTTTTTCGCAACCAACCGCCAAAAGTTTCCATGTGCTTACGCGTAATCCAAGCTTCAGTCTTCCTTGGAAACTCGGATCGTAAGAGATTCTTGTGTGTCTCAATATACGGATCTACCAAAGAGGAGTTCTGTAGAACTGTGTAGTGCGCTTTATTGAAATAATCATCATCTGTACCAATATATGTTTTCCTCCCTAGTGTCCCCTTTCCGCTTAGTCTCCCCTCATGTCTCGATTCAGGAACACCAATCGAGTCAAGGTCGGGAATAAAGTCAACACAGAACTCAATGACCTCTTCTGTTCCATAGCCCTTAGCGATGCTTCCTTCTGGGCGAGCACGGTTGTGAACATATTTCTTCAGGACTCCCATGAATCTCTCTAAGGGGAACATGTTGTGTAGGAACACAGGACCGAGAGTGAAAATCTCCTTGACTAGGTGAACTAGGAGGTGTGTCATAATATCAAAGAAGGAAGGAGGGAACACTAACTCAAAGCTGACGAGACATTGAACCACATCATTCTGTAGTTTAGCTAGATTAGTTAGATCAATTGCCTTCTAAGAAATTGCGTTGAGGAATACACATAGCTTCACGGTGGCTAGACGTACATTCGGAGGTAGAATTCCTCTTAATGCAACTGGAAGTAATTACGTCATGAGAACGTGACCGTCATGGGACTTTAAGTTACAGAATTTCTTCTCTGGCACATTTATAATACCCTTTATATTCGAGGAGAATCCAGATGGTACCTTGATGTTGTTTAAGCATTCAAACATGATTTCCTTCTCCTCTTTGCTTAGAGTGTAGCTAGCAGGACGTAAGTAATGGCGTCCATCATCTGTCTTCTCTGGATGCAGGTTGTCTCTTTCTCTCAAACAACGCAGGTCCTGTCGTGCTTCAAATGTGTCCTTAGGCTTTCCATACACACCCATAAAGCCTAGCTAGTTCACACAAAGATTCTTCGTCAGGTGCATCACGTCGATCGAGCTACGGACCTCTAGGACTTACCAATAGGGTAGGTCCCAAAATATGGACTTCTTCTTCCACATGGGTGCGTGACTGTTAGCGTCTTTCGGAATAGGTTGGCTTCCATGTCCTTTTCCAAAGACGACTTTTACATCATTGACTATATCGAGTACATCCTCACCGGTTCGGTTGCGAGGCTTGGTCAGGTGGTCTGCCTTCCCTTTAAAATACTTGCCTTTCTTTCTTACGGGGTGATTTGCAGGAAGAAATCGACGATGGCCAAGGTACATGACCTTTCGACATTTTTTCAAGAATACACCTCTAATATCACCGAAGCAGTGTGTGCATGCATTATATCTCTTGTTTGACTGTCCTGAAAGATTACTTAGAGCATGCCAATCATTGATTGTTACGAACAACAATGCTCGCAGATCAAAGTGTTCCTGTTTGTACTCATCCCACACACATACACCTTCTTTATTCCACAAAATGAGAAGTTCGTCAATAAGTGGTCTCAGGTACACATCGATGTCATTGCCAGGTTGCTTCGGGCCTTGGATGAGCACAGGCATCATAATGAACTTCTGCTTCATGCATAACCAAGGAGGAATGTTGTAGATACTTAGAGTAATAGGCCAAGTGCTATGACTACTGTTCTGCTCTCCAAAAGGATTGATACCATCTGTACTTAAAGCAAACCTTAAGTTTCTTGCGTCATTTGCAAACTCCGGGAATTCTCTGTCGATTGCTCTCCACTGGGACCCATCAGCAGGGTGTCTCAATATATTGTCTACCTTACGGTCTTCTTTGTGCCATCATAACAATTTTGCATGTTCTTTGTTTCTGAACAGACGTTTCAAGCGTGGTATTATAGGAGCATACCACATAACCTTGGCAGGGATTTTCTTACGCGGACGTTCGCCCTCAACATCACCAGGGTCATCTTGCCTGATCTTATACCGCGACGCATGGCATACTGGGCATGCATCCAATTTCTCGTACTCTTTGCCATGGTACAAGATGCAGTCATTAGGACATGCATGTATCTTCTCTATTTCTAGCCCATAGGACAGACAACTTGTTTTGCTTCGTAGGTAGTGGCGGGCAATTCATTGTACTTTGGAAGCATCTTCTTTTGGATTTTTAGTAACTCTCCAAATCCCTTGCCAGATACACCATTCTTTGCCTTCCATTACAGCAATTCTAGTGTGGTTCCCAACTTTTTCTGCCCTGCATCACAAGTTGGGTACAACAATTTCTTGTGATCTTCTAGCATCCGCTCGAACTTGATCTTCTCCT
The DNA here is from genome assembly GCF_019320115.1 of Miscanthus floridulus. Taxonomy (NCBI): domain Eukaryota; kingdom Viridiplantae; phylum Streptophyta; class Magnoliopsida; order Poales; family Poaceae; genus Miscanthus; species Miscanthus floridulus. The sequence goes on along the minus strand of NC_089586.1, from coordinate 19,897,529 downwards.
TTTCACTTTCACATTCTCTTTGTGCGTCACGAATGACCTGAGAAAGATCATCAGCCGGCTCATCTTCTGCGGCTACCTCTTCTTCAGCTTCTCCCATTGCAGTATCATTGAAGCACGCACCATCAAGAATAATATCATTGTCGTCCCATTGTTCTTCTTCACCTTCTTCCATTACAACACCGGTTTCTCCGTGCTTTGTCCAACAAATATAGTTTGGCATGAAACCCGACTTGAACAAGTGTGAATGAAGAGTCCTTGAGCAAGGATATTCCACCGTATTCTTACATATGGCACATGGGCAGCACATGAAACCGTCGCGTTTGTTTGCCTCGGCCGCACGTAACAAAGAATGCACGCCGTCAATGAACTCTTGGGAGCGGCGATCAGCATTATACATCCAATGACGGCTCATCTGCATTACATGACATAAATATCATATTAAAACCTAGATCATAATTAATTATTTATATAACATGCGTGCCACCACAAAAGATACAAATTTATGAAAGCATCGCTATAATGTAGACAATCCCAACTACCACTAAAAGAACTAAAGCTAAAATACATTTCAGGAGCACAAGGATTTCGCGACCAATCTCAACTAAAACAGACAGATCCCCCGATTGTGCAACATCTTTGGGCTTCTTCGGCTGGATCACTGCCTCATTAGCCGCCGTATCTGCCTGTTGTGCAAGATATTTTTGCACGAGTTCAACATACTCTTCCTCCCAGTAGAAGCCTGAACATCGTCCACTGCCATCCCACTGAAATTAAAACAAAAAATTAGAACTTTAATCACAACTATCATGAAAATAGGTATAAACTAACCATAATCATTAAATACGATAAAATAACTCACATTGCGATCCGGACACTTGTAGAAGATACGATCCTTGTTGGGACCCTCCTTCTTCACTCGGTACTCCATCACAATCTTCGTCTCATCACGACACTTGCCGCATAGAATGAGAGGAAGGCCCGGCCTAAGTCGCTTTGGAAACCCATGAGAGGCTGAGGACCCGGAAGCAGTTGCCATCTACTCTCTATACTCATTTTTTAATACACTATAAATTTCTCCTTTTATAAACAAATAAAATTAAGAAACTATAAAATTATCTAGATCTCTATACTCATTTTTAATACATTATAGCTCAAAAACATGTTTTAATAAATAACCATCCGTACTAGTTGACCTTGCTTACGTGATTATCTCGGCGAGCATTTTTTCACCGGACGGCACCGTACTTGGTCAAGGAAGAGCTCCGATTCTACGAGGAAGGAAACACGGTCTTCCACGACCGTTGTCGCTCTCCCTCGTAGAATCAAAGCTCCTCCTTGATATCCGTTACCGCTCGGCAGAGAACATGATCGCCGAGATAAACACGGTCCGCAAGTTCAACTAATACGGATTTTCTATAATTTTTTAACTATTTTCTAAGTTTATATTTATATATACTACGTTTAGGTACGGTGATTGACAGACTACTGCGACGATATCGGGACATATGAATAAATAACCATCCGTACTAGTTGACCTTGCTTACGTGATCATCTCGGTGAGCATTTCTCCACCGGACGGCATCGTACTTGGTCAAGGAAGAGCTCCGATTCTACGAGGAAGGGAACACGGTCTTCCACGACCGTTGTCGCTCTCCCTCGTAGAATCAAAGCTCCTCCTTGACGTCCGTTACCGCTCGGCAGAGAACATGCTCGCCGAGCTGAACATGGTCCGCAAGTTCAACTAGTACGGATTTGCTATAATTTTCTAACTATTTTCTAAGTTTATATTTATATATACTTTAACCTTCTTTCATGTAAATATGCAAGCTTGAAGTGATTTTGAGCTCAAATTGCTTACAAATGAAAAAAACCACAATAAAGAACCATAAATATATATAGTGAACAAAATGGCATAAGAAAATGGTGAAAAATGAGAGTATGAGATTGATATCCTTTACAACTGAAGAATCGACAGAGGAATCGAAGAAATCGACGGAGGAATCGAAGAATGGATGGAGGAACAATGGAGGGAGGGAGGAAGCAAGAACACTAGTGCAGTGAGCTTCGAAAATGTGCTGAGCTCGGGCTCGTGGAGGAAGAAGGAGATGGCCGATTTATAAAGGGAGAACATTTAGTCCCGGTTGGTGGATTTATACCGGGACTAAAGGTAACTTTCCAACCCCGGGCGCAGCCATGGCCCGGGAGTAGACTTTTACTCTCGGTTGGATCCACCAACCGGGAGTAAAAGTATACCTTTAGTCCCGGTTGGTGGCTCCAACCGGAACTAAAAGTCCCTGCCACCTCTGTCTGGCGCAGTAGCCGTTGGGCAGGGACCTTTAGTCCCGGTTGGAGCCACCAACCGGGACTAAAGGTATTTCTAGTCCCGGGGAATAAAAATTTCGGGACTAGAGTCCATTTTAATCGAGGATCAAAGGTCTGTTCTCTACTAGTGTTTGTGGACTTCCGTCTTCATGATGACCAAATAATGATAACTAACACCGCGCTAGTTTGCTTTGGTAGTTTGTACTTAGGTTTACGGCTTCATGCTCTAGCGATACATGGAGTTATAACCAACCAACCGTGAACACTTTAACACACATTACATTGTAGTGTTCCAAACAATATAGTTTAAAAAATGTTGAAGACTTCAGTTTCTAAAACTCAAAAAGACTCTGTTTTGATAAAACAGTAGTTGTAGAAACTACATGGTTTGCTGTCTCAAATGCCCATCAACTTTTGAAAACTAAAGTATTTTACAAAACAGTATTCCCTCTGTTCCACGTAAGTTATTTTAGCTTTTCTATGTATACAGCTTTTGCTAAGCGCCTACTATATTTTATTTTTTAATTATCTTAGATATATATTTTATTTAAATAGATAGTAAACACTATATAGAACGACTTATAACTTGGAATAGAGGGAATAGTATTGAATACCTAGTCTCTCAACTTTAAGTTTTGGATCTATCGTGCCGGTACACTGTACTTCCACCATTCAAACCAGAAAGTTTTGAGTTTTTTTTATTATATAAGTTAAACCTCTCAATATATAGACAACATCTACAATATTAAACAAGATTATTAAATATACTATGAAATAGATTTCGATAGTACATTTGTTTGATATTATAGATGTTACAGTTACACAAATATATTTTTTTTCTATATTATTGATCAAAGTTAGATAAATTTGTCATGAAATAGAAGTGAAAATGACTACTACAAGTTAAACGGTTAACTACAAATAATTTCAGTGGATGCGGCAAGAAAGATCAGATAGTGGGCTGACCGCTGAGTAAAAAAAGAAGCAAGCAGCAGGAACTCGGTAAAATAGTAGTATTTTAGACGTTACCTATATTTGTCATTTTTACGTACTTTCTAAAGTATCTTATCTTTTTTTTATACTACCTCCGTCCGTGAAAGAACGCAACTATGGGTCACGTGCCACGTACAGTAGTTCACATTTGACCAACTTTCTAATAAATAATATTTACATTTATAACTCCAAATCAATTTATTATAAAAATACACTTCGTAATTAATCTAATGATATTTATTTAATATTGTAGATATTTATAATTTTTTATTTATAATTGGTCAAAGTTGATATACTACCATATGATACTGTTCCAGAATTGCATTCTTTTAGGGACGGAGGGAGCAGTACATCTCTATTTCTTCTTGTAGCTTCTTTATCCACCCATATTTTCCATTCCTCTTTAATTTTCGTATTCAGAACTAAATAAAGCAATAAATAATATGAAACAGAGGGAGTACTCCGTATATCTCATGTCACGTACCCTAGATGAGATAAGAACTTTCAAAGTTGACTACTCCGTAGTAAGTTATCTTTTGACGTGAAATACGGATTTTCTCTCACCGTGCGTACCATCAGAATATTGGAAGCAATGCACGTCTAATCAATCCAACAGCCGCCTACTCCTACGTGCTGCTAGTACCACTACACTGCTCGGCCGGGGGCGTGTTCAGCGTTCCGCGGTCGTGCGACCCATGATTGTGTTCGTCAGGATCCCCGTGCGGGTCAGAGTGGGCATTCGGTTTAAACCGACGAATCGGTTCGGTTTGTTCGGTTGCTGTAAACTTCGGTTTCCACAGATCAACAACCGATCGGTTTGCCATAGAATAAAAACCGACGAGTTCGGTGTCGGTTTCGTCGGTTCGGTTTTTCGGTTCCACCGAACCAACCGAGGCGAGCACAGAGGAACAAATCAAAAGAGAGAACGGAGAACGGGAGAAGAACAAATCGACAAGGAAAGGTCGCAGATGCCGCACGCTCCGCTGCCCGCATCGGCGAAATCCTGCTCGGCGCTCTCGGCTTCGAGCTCCGAGCTCTCCGATTCGCCTCCCAGGTGCCGCCGCCCGCCGCGCCGCTGCTCACGCCGCCACCGATTCGCCTAGCCTAGCGAGCCGCTGCCGTCGGCCTCGACTGCTGATTCACCGGAAGCCGCCCACCGCTGCCGCGTGCCACCGCCACTCGCCGATGCGCGCGCGCCACCCGCAGCTGCTGCCGGAGCCGATGCGCGGTTTCCCCCTGTAGCCGCTGCCGCCCCGATGCGCGCTCACCGACCAGCCGCAGTAGCCGCCGCAGCTAGGATGCGAGCAGGCCGCCGCTGGGAAGTGCGCGGCCCACCGCCGTCGTGCGCGCGGTCACGCCTTGCGCGAGCTCCCACCGCCACTGTGCCGCTGGGAGCCTGGGATTGGGATGGGATACAGGATAGGTAGGATTAGGGTTTGGTGGTCTGGTGGGTGACTGGGTGGAGTATTTATTTGGGGCGCTAGTTGGGCCGAAGGATAGAAGGGAGGGCGTCAGCGATTGTTTCTGGCTTTCTGCGATTCAGGCATCCTACGATGCAAACCTCGGTTGTTCGGTTCAGTTCGACGCAGGAACCGAAGCCAACACCGATCACCGAACTGTCTGAAAGCAGAAACCGAAACCGAACCGAAAAACCGAGAATTCGGTTCGGTTCGGTTCGGTGTTCGGTTTTCGATGGAAATGTGCCCAGGCTGACGTGCGGGAGAAGGGAGACCTCCGTGAAATTGGTTCCTGGCCAACTTTCTCTCACTGCAGGCAGGACCCGAATGCAGGGAGCCAGGGACATCAGCTCGTTACAAGGCGCGCGTGTAAGAAGAGAAAGATAGCTGGCTACACTAGTAGAGAACAGACCTTTGATCCTCGGCCAAAATGGGCTCTAGTCCCGGAATTTTTTGCCCCCGGGACTAGAAATACCTTTAGTCCCGGTTGGTGGCTCCAACCGGGACTAAAGGTTCCTGCCCAACGGCTACTGTGCCAGACAGAGGTGGCAGGGACCTTTAGTCCCGGTTGGAGCCACCAACCGGGACTAAAGGTATACTTTTACTCCCGGTTGGTGGCTCCAACCGGGAGTAAAGGTCTACTCCCGGGCCGTGGCTGCGCCCGGGGTTGGAAAGTTACCTTTAGTCCCGATTGGATCTATCAACCGGGACTAAATGTTCTCCCTTTATAAATCGGCCGTCTCCTCCTTCCTCCCCGAGCCCGAGCTCAGCACATTTTGAAGCTCACTGCAGTAGTGTTCTTGCTTCCTCCCTCCCTCCATTGTTCCTCCATCCATTCTTCGATTCCTCCGTCGATTCTTCAGTTGTAAAGGTTACCAATCCCATACTCTCATTTTTTACCATTTTCTTATACCATTTTATTCACTATATATATTTATGGTTCTTTATTGTGGTTTTTTTTCATTTGTAAGCAATTTGAGCTCAAAATCACTTTAAGCTTGCATATTTACATGAAAGAAGGTTAAAGTATATATAAATATAAAGTTAGAAAATAGTTAGAAAATTATAGCAAATCCTTACTAGTTGAACTTGCGGACCGTGTTCAGGTCGGCGAGGATGTTCTCTGCCGAGCGGTAACGGACGTCAAGGAGGAGCTTTGATTCTACGAGGGAGAGCGATAACGGTCGTGGAAGACCGTGTTCCCTTCCTCGTAGAATCGGAGCTCTTCCTTGACCAAGTACGGTGCCGTCCGGTGGAGAAATCCTCGCCGAGCTGATCACGTAAGCAAGGTCAACTAGTACGGATGGTTATTTATTCACATGTCCCGATATCGTCGTAGTAGTCTGTCAATCACCGTACCTAAACGTAGTATATATAAATAAAAACTTAGAAAATAGTTAGAAAATTATAGAAAATCCGTACTAGTTGAACTTGCGGACCGTGTTCAGCTCGGCAAGCATGTTCTCTGTCGAGCGGTAACGGACATCAAGGAGGAGCTTTGATTCTACGAGGGAGAGCGACAACGGTCGTGGGAGACCGTGTTCCCTTCCTCATAGAATCGGAGCTCTTCCTTGACCAAGTACGGTGCTGTCCGGTGGAGAAATGCTCGCCGAGATGATCACGTAAGCAAGGTCAACTAGTACGGATGGTTATTTATTCACACGTCCCGATATCGTCGTAGTAGTCTGTTATGTGTGTACATTCCCATTCTTCTGTTAATTTGCGGAAATATCATATGAATTACTTACCTGCCGCAGTAAAAGACGAGAACACAATGACCATTAAAAATATCATTGTTTAGAGATCTAGATAATTTTATAGTTTGTTAATTTTATTTGTTTATAAAAGAAGAAATTTATAGTGTATTAAAAAATGAGTATAGAGAGTAGATGGCAACTGCTTCCGGGTCCTCGGCCTCTCATGGGTTTCCAAAGCGACTTAGGCCGGGCCTTCCTCTCATTCCATGCGGCAAGTGTCGTGATGAGATGAAGATTGTGATGGAGTACCGAGTGAAGAAGGAGGGTCCCAACAAGGATCGTATCTTCTACAAGTGTCCGGATCGCAATGTGAGTTATTTTATCGTATTTAATGATTATGGTTAGTTTATACCTATTTTCATGATGGTTGTGATTAAAGTTCTAGTTTTTTGTTTTAATTTCAGTGGGATGGCAGTGGACGATGTTCAGGCTTCTACTGGGAGGAAGAGTATGTTGAACTCGTGCAAAAATATCTTGCACAACAGGCAGATACGGCGGCTAATGAGGCAGTGATCCAGTCGAAGAAGCCCAAAGATGTTGCACAATCGGGGGATCTGTCTGTTTTAGTTGAGATTGGTCGCGAAATCCTTGTGCTCCTGAAATGTATTTTAGCTTTAGTTCTTTTAGTGGTAGTTGGGATTGTCTACATTGTAGCGATGCTTTCATAAATTTGTATCTTTTGTGGTGGCACGCATGTTGTATAAATAATTAATTATGATCTAGGTTTTAATATGATATTTATGTCATGTAATGCAGATGAGCCGTCATTGGATGTTCAAGTGCCAATGGGTCAAGGTGACCGGAGGCGGAGTAACAGTAGACAACGAGTATGGAATGACAACAGTAGACCTTAGTAATATTGGGTACAAATAATTAATTATGATCTAGGTTTTAATATGATATTTATGTCATGTAATGCAGATGAGCCGTCATTGGATGTTCAAGTGCCAATGGGTCAAGGTGACCGGAGGCGGAGTAACAGTAGACAACGAGTATGGAATGACAACAGTAGACCTTAGTAATATTGGGTACAAAGACGAACCATTCGTCCTTGCCAAGGATGTGAATCAGGTGTTCTATGTCAATGATATGTCTACCAAACCAAAAAGAGGGAAAAACGATAATGACTCAACCAAAGAGCCAAAGCGCCACATAGTTCTTTCAGGGAAAAGAGTCATCGTGGGAATTGAGGACAAGTCGGACATGTCAGAAGAATATGAAAAGGATGACCGAATTCCGCCCTTCAAAGTGAACAAAGACCCTAGCATCTTGGTAAATGATGAGGACACTCCATGGTTACGAAGCGATCATAACCAAGGGACATACGTAAAGAAGAAGTTCACTGCTGTGCCCACTTGATGATATAGTGATTTAATATAGTGTGTATTTGAGATATTATGTAATAATTGTGAATTCAGATGTTTATTATGTCATATTTCAAATTAAATCAATGTTTGATTTGGTGGGATTTCTCTCTCAAAAAGGTAAATTAGGATACTGAGTGATGAAAAATTAAAATATTAACGTTAAAATGATGTGAAAACAAATTTCCTGTCCAAAACCAATAATTTTAATAATTTTAATTAAACACTACATTTTTGCATTAACGAAATAATAAATATTAGTTACATTATGTTTTATAATTCTAACAAAAAATAAAAAAAGTTAGGTTATAGATTTTTCCTATGTGCAATAAACAAAAATAAAATTCATATTTTTAACAAAATAATTTTATGCCTTTTATTTAATTTACTATGTATTTAATAAAAACTATTGCATTTCTATTGTATTTAACAAGACTATTGCTTAAAACAGGCGGGAAACGAAACTGCAGGCCACCTTTACTCCCGGGTGGGAAGCCCACCCGGGGGTAAAGGTGGGCTGCAGTTTCGTGGCCCGCCAAAAAAAGCCTTTACTCCCGGTGCGTGTTACCAACCGGGAGTAAAGGTATACCTTTACTCCCGGTTGGTAACACGCACCGGGAGTAAAGGAACCTTTACTCCCGGTTGGTAATACGCACCGGGAGTAAAGGGTTTTTACTCCCGGTTGGTGGCTGGCACCGGGAGTAATTCTCCTCTGCTATATAACCTCCAGCGCCTGGCAGATCGATCTGCTCGTCTTCTTCCTCGTCGAACACCGCCGCCCGGCCTCTTCTTCGACCTCGCGCCGCGTCCGTTCGCCTTCCGTGACACCGGCGCCGCCGTCTTCTTCCTCGTGCGGCCTCCACCGCGCGCGCCCGTGCCCCTCCTCCGCGCTTGCCCGTGGCCCTCCACCGCGCCCTCCTCCGCGCCCGAGGCCCTCCACCGCGCGTTGCCCCACCGCGCCGGCCCGAGGCCCTCCAGTACGTACACTGCCGAGCTTCGAGGTGATATATTCGTCGATCTCTTTGTACATTCGTCCGAGCCCTCCACTGCCGAGTTATAGATCACGTCGAAAACTACAACTTTGGTGTAAGCCATGTCAACGGTCGAGGTCGATTGAAAATTCCAAATTTTGAATCACAAAATCTATAGAAACTAAAAATGAATATTTGGAACTCTAAATGATTTTAAATAAAAATATATCTTAAGGCAAGTTTTGAATATTTGGAACTCTAAATGACAAGTATAATTAAGGATCACGAATGAAATTACTTTAGAAATTAATTAGATCGATGTAAATCCATGGCTTGTATAATAAACACGCTATATATTATTTGGAAACAACGCTACGAACCATCCGCTAATGATCCAGCCCATCAACCGCCATATATTCATCACTATATGATATGCCATTATTTCAAGATGCAGTTTCAATAGAAGAATTTTTTCTATCTTCATAGATCAATGTTTGTTAACGAAATTTTATCCAAATATATTCATGTAGGGTCTTTTTTTTTGAAGGATTTGTTGTAGGATATATAATGGTCAAATAGGAACTCAATTTTGATACCCAGTTTATAAACTAAGCGTTTTTTAGTTTATCAAAAATATCACATGTTTCTTCATTTGTGAACTTTGAATATACATATATAATATATTAATGTTGCTAAAGTAATATGAGCATTACATATTTTTTTCCGGGAAGACTATCTTCAAACTTTATATCATAGCATCAGAGATCGCCTGTAGAAGAAGAAAATAAATTCTTATCATTTCGGAAATAGTAATGGTTATATGAGCAATAAGACACGTATACTTACATTTCATAATGGCTTATACTTATATTATTAACATAGAATTTTCTCATATGATGAATGACTACATGGTTGATCACATGGTACATAGGATCACAACATCACGCACCGACACCGCCCCGGCCCGCCTCACGTCGTCGTCGTCGTCAGCACGCCGGCCCGCCTCACGTCATCGTCATCAGCACACCGGCCACCGCGCCGACACGTATATATACGTCATTTGTATTCATATGCATTTCGTCCATGCGTTTCTATGTATACGGCGGAGCACCGCCGCCCTCGTTCACCCATGTGTACAGACATATATACGGCGGAGTGGAGCACCGCCACTCTTGTCACACCGCCCTTTCTCGTGCCCTAATTCGCCCTAGTACCGACGTAGTTCGTCCTAGTGTGGCGAATTGCGTCCGTGATCGAGGGGCAAGATTTAATAATGCATATTGTTTGTAGATTTTACGCATGTAATAAGCAAAGATTTGACGTACTATATATTGGTTTTGTTTTTTGAAGCTAGATGGCCGACCCGAGAAATATGGATGAGGAGGAGTTGATGATGAATTTGATCAACACTGGCACTCAAGTTGCCGGCGATGATGGTGCTAAAAATAACGTGCAAGAGGATGTAGATGACGGGAGTCAGTACTTAGCTCTTGAACAAAATGAGCAACAACATATTGGCCAAGTATATATTTTTTATTATTAGCTATATATATATATTATCATATGTCTTATGTGTGCTCATGACATTAAAAATAATGTTTATGTTTTGTAGCCCTCTGGATCGACATCAACAACTACAACGAAGAGTAAAAATGTTCGAGGTCCCAAAAAGCCATTGGAGGGTCGCTTCATCATCTCGGAGTTCAATGTGGATACAGGAGAACCGGGGGGGCCGAATAAAATGAAATTTGTGCACCACTGTGGTTACCTTGTACGGGACCGGCTCCCGATTAGTACCCGTGAATGGAAGAAGAAGACCAATGCTCCTCATATCAGTTTTGTCTCCGATCGTGACAAGGCGTTAATTTGGAATGATGTCTTGGTACATTTCACGCTCCAAACAGATGATTATGATGATATAATAGATGGTGATGAATTGAAGGAGCGAGTTAGGGATTGGGCAATGAAGAAGATGGCCACCCAGTTTCAGACTTGGAAGAAACACCTATACACGACGTATGTCAAGAAGAACATAGCACCAGATTTTACTGTCCCAGGCCCGATCTCAAAGCAGAGGCCCTATTGGGATGAGTTTGTACAGTACAAGACTTCAGAAGAGGGTGTGAGTCGGGTGATAAAGAACCAACGTAATGCCCAACAGAAGACATACCACCATACCTTGGGATCAGGTGGCTACCCGACTGCCATTAAGAAGTGGAACAAAATGGAAGCAGACCTTCTTGCCAAGGGTATCAGACCAGAATCACTCGAGTGGGGAGAACGTGCAAAGAATTGGTTTTTCGCTCATGGGGGAACACTAGACCAGGAGACAGGGAAGTGCGTTTGTGGCGCAAGACTGCAAGAAGCAGCAGAAAGATTGTTTTATGCTCAGAGAGCTGCTGCTAGTGGTGAGTTCAGGCCCAACAGAGAGAAGGATGAGCTGACATACGCCATCGGGACTATTGAACATGGTGGCCGAACTAGAGGCAAAGGAAGTGTCTCGTGGAAGCATGGATTCCCTCAGGACAGACCTTCCTACAGAAGTCGCCAGAGAAAGAAGGAAGAAGAAGCACACCGGCTCCAGAGGTTGGAGGAAGCGGTGCGTGAAGCACAGGAGCGGGAAAAAAACCTTGAAGCGAGAATGCAGGAGGAAATCAAAAGGCAAGTGCAAATAGCAGTGAGTGCAAGCAAGCAGGCATCAGAGCCAGGAATCAACATTAGCCAATCTGTTTAGTTGAAAAGCAGCTGCGCTTCCACGGAGATACCAAATCAAGGGGACACAGGACTGCGCTTCCCTGTGGATGACGTCACTGAACCTTGTACAACGTGTGAGCTACACATTCCGAAGGAGAATTCCACAATCAAGGTGGCTATCGGTCTTGTTAATCCTATCGACCGAACCAAGACACCAAGGATTCATGGGAATATAATCCAAGAAGGATATGCCACCATCTCGGTAGATAAAGCTGAAAAAGGTTTTAGTGATTTGCCTCTTGACATTCCTGGAGGTGATGGCGAGAAGACTCTAGGAGAAGCGGAGAAGACATTCATTCTATGGCGCAAGCGCTACATCATCATTCCAGGGATGTCGGCTCCACCTCCTTCTGAACTACCTCACCATAGGTACGTGCGGATGAAAACACTACATCATTAATTTGTATTGGCTTAAATAATTAACAATCTGCTCATAATAATATGTCATTCCTTTTTTTGTAGCAGATCCTCCCCCAACCTAAATCCAATTGTTCAATCGCCAGATCATCATAGTGCTCTGTACGATGACATTGTGTTGGAAGACGAGGCTGCATCCACACCCTCTCCAAGGAGGTCTCCAATGCCACAGCCGCCACCTCCAAGGAGGTCTCCAACGCCGCTGCCAACACCTCCAAGGAGGTCTCCAACGCCTCCCCCGCCCCCGCCTACCAAGAAGCCTAGCAAGAGGCCAGCCCCTCAAACGAAGAATCAGTCCCCGCCTGCAAAGAAAGCCACCGTGAAACCAAGGGCTATTCCCAAAATAATATCTGAAGAGAAGGAAGAAGGAACTGATGCATATAAAAAAGACATGTCTAGATTCTATGACAAACTTAAAATGAATCAAGAAGCAAGGAGAAACCCAGAGAAACCGTACTTCTTCGTAGCTCCGGATATTTTAAGAAAAAAGGTGACTTCTTACCAGCATCAACAGCGGGAATCTCGTAAGCCGTCCAAATCAACGTTATCAGACTATGACCGCACTCTCACCAAGTCAATTGAGGCGGCACAGAAAAAGAAGCGGGCAGGGAAAGGAGTTGCCCAACTCGGACAACAAGCGCACCAATCAATCCCCCCGCTAGTTGTTGGTAATGAATATGGTTCGAATTTAGGATTAATGCATCAGGCAAACATACCTCCGGATGTCGATTTGGATCACCTTGGTGAATTTCTTGATGAGACTGGTCTCGACCTTTACCAGATGTTTGGTGATGGAAAAATTGAGAGTGCGGCGGAGGTTGATATTTGGAAGAAAAAATTTGTACTAGGCCAGAGTCTATACAACCCTCAAGCCTTATCTGATCTGGGGACGCAAATGTACCTGCTAAACAAGTGGTACATGCAGGCGTCTACCAGTGGAGACTTCTGCGTTGGTGTCAGAATTAGAGACGAACATTGGTTCCGTGGCGATGATGTTATGTATGTTGACTTTGCAGAATTTCATCAACTATGCCACCTTACCTCTCTGGACAAAGTTATCATTAGCTGCTATTGCCTGTAAGTAATAATTCTTTCGATCTATTATTAAACTCATCATATGTGTGCATATGCATATAAATTATCCTAACAAGTACTATATATATGCAGATTTACAATGACAGAGCTCAGAAAGGAAGGCTGCAATGAAATTGGTTTTGTTGATCCCCATATAGTATTCAAAGACCCAATTACTCCAATGACTAATTGGAAGTCTGAGTCAGAGAGTAACATCATGAACTTCTTAGTGAACCAACGCCACAAGAAGGATATACTCTTTCCCTATAACTTCAAGTGAGTGTTAATCATGTCGATCATAGCCTTAATGGCTCATATGTTGATTCTAGTTAATTAATGAGTGTTATGCGTTATATCCTATAAACACATGCAGCAATCACTGGATATTGATGGACATCGATCTGGTGAAAAGTCACTTGATAATCTATGACTCGATGAGAAAACCACAACAAGACTACCAAGATATGATAGATATTATCCAGAGGTAATTTCGGGATCTCTAGCAACTATATATACACACAAACATGATGATTAACTATATCTGATGACGTGGCAAATTTTTTATTGGGCAGTGTTTGGAAAACCTTTATTGAGAAGCAACACATGGAAAAATGCAAAGCGCCACTGAATGTAATCCCATTGAAAGTAAGTCCCCTGAATCGCATCATCTTTATTAATTAAACATATAGCTTTCACCGGATCACCAGATTGGATGATAAATCTTTTTCTCGTAAAGTGGTGTCTGAGGCAGGAACAGGGGAACAACTACTGTGGTTACTATGTTTGCAAGTTTATCAAGGTGCTCTCCCAAAGAACTCCTACAGAGAGACTCAAAGTACGTTAAAAATACACTATATATTCATTTAATTATTATTATTGATTGTGTTACTATGTCTTTATATATATATATATATATGTACATATATTAATTTATTTTCCTTTAATTCAAACCTGTAGACTCGATGGTTGGAGGAAAAGGTCATACAGCAAGACCAAATCAAAGCAATTCAAGAGTCTATAGCCGGATTTTTTAATGAGCAGGTCATCGATTCCAAGGGCGAGTTCTACTTCGACCCAACACTGCCATTGAAGCCAAGCTAGAGGATGAGAAGAAACTTGTTATGTCACAACAACTATAATGCAATCTTTTGTAATATATGCACATGAAATAATATAATGTAAAATACACATATGCATGCATGCATGTAAATATATATATGATGCATGCATATATATATATATATATATATATTTCTATGCTTGAATTGTGTGATTTAATACGTTCATTGTGCTTGAACCGAAACATACTATATGCGCATATAAATGTATAATTAGCAGCGTACAATACGACTTCGAAAACCTATTTTGAAAAGAAAACAAAAAAATGAAAAGAAAAGAAAAAAGAAAAAAACCTTTAGTCCCGGTTCGTATTACCAACCGGGACTAAAGGTGCCGGCCATCGTGGCATGTCAGGAGGCACCTTTAGTCCCGGTTGGTATTACCCACCGGGACTAAAGGTCCTCCTTTAGTCCCGGTTCCTGACCCGGGACTAAAGGACCCCCCTTTAGTCCCGGATGCTTGCTCCCGGGTGGGGAACCGGGACTAGAGGGGGTTCCCCACCGGGAGTAAAGCTCGGTTCTCTACCAGTGCTAGTTGCACGACACTACGACAGCACTCTACAGAGGTCCGTCCACCAGAGAGAGAGAGAGAGGATAGAAAGAGCATGCAGTAACGTCCAAAGCCGAATCCCAGAGGAACGGAGGATGGCTGGCACGATCGGCAGATGGGCTTGAGAAAAAGTTTAAGCGGGGAAGCGCTACTGGCTATAGTACTAGTACTAGTACTGTACAAAGCACCCCATGCACGCAGAGTCGCAGACGCAGCAGCAGCCTTGTCGGTATGCATCCTCCTGAGTCCTGAGTCCTGAGTCCTGATCGCTGATCGGCGATCGCCTGCCGGTGTGTGTATGGTTACATGTTCGTTTGTTACTTGAGAAAAATCTGACTGATAAGCATACGATCGAGCGACCTGGATAGGGGTGCATCAAGAAAGTCTGAGAAGGGAGGGAAGCAGGGCGTACGTGCCGCGTGCACACATGACACAACTACACAAGACACACGAGCTTCGATCGCGTAGGTCCACACACGCAACTCCCTGTCGCGGCGCTCCCAACCGGGCGCCGGGGACGGGAGCGGGGCCTTCGCACCGTCGGTTTATCACCAGCTCCTTGCATTTTTGGTGCCAGCGGAACGTGACAGGACCTGGGGGTATCACCGGGTTCAGCGACGTCGGGCACCATTGCCCAAATATCCAACAACTAGCCACACTACTCTCCTGCCGCCTTTATCTTGGTCATCTTCACCTTCGTTGTTGTCGTCGCCGTCAACGAGCTATATCATTGCCATTAAGTACACCGCTATTACAATGAAAACGTATTGGTAGCACTAGTAGAGAAACGACCTTTGATCCTACCTCGAAATTTGACTTTAGTTCTGGTATTTTTCGTGCTCGGAACTAGAGATACCTTTAGTCCCAGTTTGTAGCTCCAACCAGGACTAAAGGTACCTGTCCAATGGTTACTGCGGCATGCTTTTGCTGCGGGGGACCTTTAGTCCCGGTTGAAGTTATCAACCGGGACTAAAGGTTAACTTTTACTCCCGGTTGGTCCCTCCAACCGGGAGTAAAAGTCTACTCCCGGCTGGAGGCTCCGTCCGGGACTAGAAAGGTACCTTTAGTCCCGGTTTCTGTCTCCAACCGGGACTAAAGGTCTCCTCCTATATAGCCTTTGTTCCTCCCCGAGCCCGAGCCACTACGAGCTCAGTGTTCTTGCTTCATCGCTGGCGTCTCTTCTTCCTCATCACCGGTGTATCACAAGATTTCTTTCATTCCTCCATCGATTCTTCGGTTCTAAAGGTTACCAATTTTATACTCTCATGTTTTATCAGTAGCTTATTTCATTTTGTGGACTAGATATATGTGGTTTTTTATGGTAGATTTTTTATTTGTAAGCCATTTAAGCTCAAAATCACTTTAAAGTTTGCGTATTTGGATGAATGAAAGTTAAAGTAGTTATTCAAAACTAGTATTGAGTTTTCAATTCTAGCATGCATAGCACACTTCATGGTTTAGAGATATAGAGAATTTTAGAGTTTTTTTAATTTTATTTGTTTATAAAATGAGAAATTTATATTATATTAAAAATGAGTATAGAGAGTAGATGGCAACTGCTTCCGGGTCCTCGGCCTCTCATCGGGTTCCAAAGCGACTGAGGCCGGACCTTCCTCTCATTGCAAGCGGCAAGTGTGAGGAGAAGATTGTGATGGAGTACCGGATGAGGAAGGAGTGTCCCAACAAGGCCCGTTTCTTCTACAAGTGTCCAGATCGCAATGTGAGTTATTTTGTCGTATTTGATGATTATGGTTAATTTATACTTATTTTCATGATGATTGTGATTAAAGTTCTAATTTTTTGTTTTAATTTCAGTGGGATGGCACTGGATGTTTAGGCTGATACTGGGAGGAAGAGTATGTTGAACACGTGCAAAACTCTCTTCCACAGGCGGCTACGGTGGCTGATGAGGCAGTGATCCTGCGGAAGAAGCCCATAGATATTGAACAAACGCATGATCTGTCTATTTTAGTTAGGATTGGTCGTGAAATCCTTATGCTGCTGAAGTGCATTTTAGCTTTAGTTTTTTAGTGGTAGTTGGGATTGTCTACATTATAGCGAGACTTTCATAAATTAATACCTTATGTGGTAGCATGCATGTCGTATAATTAACTAATTATGTTCTAGATTTTAATATGGTATGTATGTCATATAATGCAGATGAGCCGGCATTAGATGTACAATGCTGATCGCCGCTCCCAAGAGTTCATTGAGGGCGTGCATTCTTTCTTACGCGTGGCCGAGGCAAACAAACGCGATGGTTTCATGTGCTGCCCATGTGCCATATGTAAGAATTTGAAGGAATATGTTAGCTCAAGGAGTCTTCATTCACACTTGTTGAAGTCGGGTTTCATGCCAAACTATATTTGTTGGATGAAGCACAGAGAAACCAGGGTTGTAATGGAAGAAGGTGAAGAAGAACAATGGGACGATGATGACATTATTGCTGAATATGGTGCCTTCAATGATACTGCAATGGGGGAAGCTGAAGAAGAGGTAGTGGCAGAAGATGAGCCTGCTGATGATCTTGGTCAGGCCATTCGTGACGCACAAAGAGAATGCAAAAGTGAAAAAGAGAAGATCAAGTTCGAGCGCATGCTAGAGGATCACAAGAAATTGCTATACCCAACTTGTGATGCGGGACAGAAAAAGTTAGGTACCACACTAAAATTGCTGCAATGGAAGGCAAAGAATGGTGTATCTGACAAGGGATTTAGGGAGTTACTGAAAATCCAAAAGAAGATGCTTCTGAAGGATAACGAATTGCCCGTCACTACATACGAAGCAAAACAGGTAGTCTGCCCTTTGGGATTAGAAATCTAGAAGATACATGCATGTCCTAATGACTGCATCCTCTACCATGGTGAGGAGTACGAGAAGTTAGATGCATGCCCGGTATGTCATGCATCGCGGTATAAGATCAGGCGAGATGACCCTGGTGATGTTGAGGGCGAACGTCCCACAAAGAAAATCTCTGCCAAGATTATGTGGTATGCTCCTATAATACCATGCTTGAAACGTCTGTTCAGAAACAAAGACCATGCAAAGTTGTTGCGATGGCACAAAGAAGATCGTAAGGTAGACAATATATTGAGACACCCTGCTAATGGGTCCCAGTGGAGAGCAATCGATAGAGAATTCTCGGAGTTTGCAAATGACGCAAGAAACTTAAGGTTTGCTTTAAGTACGGATGGTATGAATCCTTTCGAGGAGCAGAGCAGTAGTCATAGCACTTGGCCTGTTACTCTATGTATCTACAACCTTCCTCCCTGGTTATGCATGAAGCATAAGTTTATTATGATGCCAGTGCTCATCTAAGGCCCAAGGGAACCTAGCAACGACATCGATGTGTACCTGTGGCCACTAGTTGAAGAACTTCTACTTTTGTGGAATAGACTAGGTGTACGTGTGTGGGATGAGCACAAACAGGAGCACTTTGACCTGCGAGCATTGTTGTTCGTAACAATCAATGATTGGCCTGCTCTAAGTAATCTTTTAGGACAATCAAACAAGGGATATAATGCATGCACGTACTGTTTCGATGACATTAAAGGTATATTCTTGAAAAAATATTAAAAGGTCATGTACCTTGGCCATCATCAATTTCTTCCTGTGAATCATCCCATAAGAAAGAAAGACAAGCATTTTAAAGGTAAGGCAGACCACCAGACCAAGCCAGGCAACCAAACTGGTGAGGATGTACTCAATATGGTCAAGGATGTGAAAGTAGTATTTGGAAAGGCACATGGCAGCGAACCTGTTCCGAATGACATCGACAGTCACGCACCCATGTGGAAGAAGAAGTCCATATTTTTGGAGCTACCCTATTGGCAAGTCCTAGAGGTCCGTAGCGCGATTGACGTGATGCACCTGATGAAGAATCTTTGTGTGAACCTATTAGGCTTCATGGGTGTGTATGGGAAGCCTAAGGACACACTTGAAGCACGACAGGACCTGCGGTGTTTGAAAGAACGAGACAACCTACATCCAGAGAAGACAGATGATGGACGCCATTACTTAAGTCCTGCTAGCTACACTCTTAGCAAAGAAGAGAAGGAAAACATGTTTGAATGCCTAGCAAGCATCAAGGTACCATCTGGATTCTCCTCAAATATAAAGTGTATAATAAATGTGCCAGAGAAGAAATTCCTAAACTTAAAGTCCCATGACTGCCACGTGCTCATGACGCAATTGCTTCTAGTTGCATTAAGAGGAATTCTACCTCCAAATGTACGTCTAGCCACCGTGAAGCTATGTGCATTCCTCAATACAATTTCTTAGAAGACAATCGATCCAATGGATCTAGCTAAACTATAGAATGATGTGGTTCAATGTCTTGTCAGCTTTGAGTTGGTGTTCCCTCCTTCTTTCTTTAATATCATGACACACCTCCTAGTTCACCTGGTCAAGGAGATTAGCATTCTCGGTCCTGTGTTTCTACACAACATGTTCCTCTTTGAGAGGTTCATGGGAGTCCTAAAGAAATATGTTCACAATCGTGCTTGGCTAGAAGGAAGCATCGCCAAGGGCTATGGAATAGAGGAGGTCATTGAGTTTTATGTTGACTTTATTCCCGACCTTGATCTGATTGGTGTTCCTAAATCGTGACACGAGGGGAGACTAAGTGGAAAGGGGACACTAGGGAAGAAAACATATATTGGTATGCGGGACAATTATTTTAATAAAGCACACTACATAGTTCTGCAAAACTCCTCCTTAGTGGATCTGTATATCGAGACAAGAGTTGCTCCGGTCCGAGTTTTCAGAGAAGTCTGAAGCTTGGATTATGCGTCAGCACATGGAAACTTTCAGTGACTGATTGTGAAAAGAATGCTAGGCTGATGAGAGTATTGATGAGCAACTATATTTGTTGGCTAGGCAGCCATCGTGGCATATCCTCATATATAAAGGGTACGAGATAAATGGGAATACATTTTACACAGTAGCCTAAGATAAAAGGAGCACCAACCAAAATAGTGGTGTCCGCATAGATGCCACCGACCCTAATGGAAATAAGCAAACATATTATGGTCGCATAGAGGAGATATGGGAACTAAACTATGCACCTACTTTTAAGGTACCTTTGTTTAAGTGTCAATGGGTAAAGGCGACTGGAGGCGGGGTAGCAGTCAACAACTAGTATGGAATGACAACCGTGGACCTCAACAATATTGGGTACAAAGATGAACCGTTCGTCCTTGCCAAGGATGTAAATCAGGTGTTCTATGTCAAGGACATGTCTACAAAACCGAAGAGGGGGAAAAACAATAATGACCCAATCAATGAGCCAAAGCGCCACATCTTTTAGGGAAAAGAAACATCGTCGGAATTGAAGACAAGTTAGACATATCAGAAGATTATGAAAAGGATAACCGAATTCCACCCTTCATAGTGAACAAAGACCCAAGCATCCAGCTAAATGATGAGGACACTCCATGGTTACGGCGCGATCATAACCAAGGGATATACGTTAAGAAGAAGTTCACTACTATGCCCGCTTAATATATATAGTGATGTATTAGACCTATTATGTAATAACTGTGACTTCATATTTTTTTTGTTGTGTTTTCATATTTTCTACGGTTTAAATGAATTTTCTGCTTGACGGTGGATTTCCCGTGGAGAATGTGTGATGAAAAACCAAATGATCAACGTTAATAAGATGTGAAAACTTATTTCCTGTTAAAAAGTAATAGTTGTAATGATTTTAATCAAGTAGTATATTATTGCATGGTGCAAATTGTAATTATTATTTATACTATGTTAAATATTTATATAGTAAAATAAAAGAGTTTAGGTTACAAATTTTTGTTGTGTATAATAATGCAAAACCAAGTCCAGAAATATTTATTATAATTTTTTGGATGATATTTTATTTATTAGGCAATTAATAACTCTCTGCATATTTATATAAAAGAAATAAATAAAAAAGGGAAAAACGTTTGGAACCAACTGTAGCCCACCTTTACTCTCGGGTCGATCAACCACATGGGACTAAAGGTTGGCTACGTTTTCATGGCCCGCTAAAAAAATAACTTTAGTCCCGGGTCATGGCTGCACCCAGGACTAAAGGTCAGACCTTTAGTCTGGGTTCTTACCAGCAGCCGGAACTAAAGGTTCTTTAGTCCCGGGCTGTGGCTTCACTTTACCATAACCCGGGACTAAAGGTTCTGTAGTCTCGGTCCGTGGCTTCACCCGGGACTAAAGATCCACCAAATATATATCGCCTCATCTTCTTCTCCCCATCCATCGTCTTCATTCTTCGCCCGAGAGCCACTGCGCCGCCGCCGCTCCCCATAGCCTCCAGACGCCTCCACGTGCCTCTCCTGTCTCTTGACATCTCCACCAGCGGCCCGGCTCGCGCCTCTCCCATTTGTGCGCGACGCCTAGACCCAGATCCGCCGCCATCATCCTTGCCCTCACCTAGATCTGATTGGATCCACTGTGGCCTCGTCATCGATCCTCATCCTCGTCGTTGTCCCCGTCGCATCCTCATCGTCGAGAGATCACCTCCGGCCATCCTCGTCGTCCTCCACGCTTGTCGTCCTCATCAGCACGCTCATCCTCATCGTCGACTTGATTAAAACCTTCGGCCATCGTGCTTGTGTTGCTCGCCATGCTATATGTGAGCAACAGTGTGTGTATATTTATTTGTAGATTTTATTTGTGTATGAGTGTGTGCTCGGACCGACTCGCGTCTGGTCGGTGGTGGGTGCTGCCGATGCAGCGAAGATCATTGCAGGTGGCCAGAATGTCATGCCCACCATCCCTTTTGGCTTGGGTGTCGCCGGTGCGGGGAGATTAGAGTTCTACACGCTCCTATTCACGGTCATGGCTGCGAGGAGGGAAGCGGCGACAGCCACGGCTGCGGGGAGAGTGGCTTCGGTTGAGGAAAAACTTAAGCCTATGGTGGTAGCGGTAGATGCCTGGGGGCGTCGGTAGCTGCGTCGAGCACAAAGCAGTGCCGATAGCATTTGATGCGCCCAAGTGGGCATGGATGGCGTACAGGAGGCGTTCGATGGGCAAGTTGGCATTAGCTCGTTGGCTCCATCCATTCGTCGCTTGGAACGCACATACTAGTTGAACTTATGGACGCCGGCCCCTAGATCCGAGACGTTCGACGACGTCCATGACGTAGTTGCAGGGCACGTAGTTCTCGTACTCGGGCGGGCATACCTTTGCCTCCTTGGCGCGGACTAGTTAGAAAATTGTAGAAAATCCATAATAGTTGAACTTGCGGACCGTGTTCAGCTCGGCGAGCATGTTCTCTACCGAGTGGTAACGGACATCAAGGAGGAGCTTTGATTCTATGAGGGAGAGCGACAACGGTCGTGGAAGACCGTGTTCCCTTCCTCATAGAATTGGAGCTCTTCCGTGGCCAAGTACGGTGCCATCCAGTGGAGAAATGCTCACCGAGATGATCACGTAAGCAAGGTCAACTAGTACGGATGGTTATTTATTCACACGTCCCGATATCGTCGTAGTAGTCTGTCAATCACCGTACCCAAACATAGTATATATATAAATATAAATGATAAACGATTATTATGTGTGTACACTCCCATTCTTCTGTTAACCTGCAGAAATATCATGTGAATTACTTACCTGCCACAATAACCATGGCCACGGCCATGAAAAATGCCAATGACACAACACTAGCAACCTTGTCGGCAAGCACCATTGTGTTGTTGGGACGAATTACTATATAGAGAGAAGCACTTGTTCCTCTCTGTCTAGATGGGTTCTTGTTCATTCATTGCTCTCCTCTTCCCCACCGGGTTATATATACCTAGAGTGCTGTTATTACATTTGTTGCATCAATATCTTACTTTTACCAAAGTCTCCTTTGACGAACTTTCCGGAAACCGTAGAGTAATCAATAGAGTCTACTGGAGTATAGATACAGAAATGATTTTTACAAATGTTACTATCCTTGAGGTGGCACATCCTACAGGAGTTCATTTTATATATATAGTTTTTATTTTTTATAGATATATCTGGTGATGTAAAAGCTAGATGGTTGCCTCGAGAGACAACATGGATGAAGAAATGATGGATATTATCAACACCGGCACTCAATTTGCCGATGGTGACCAGCAGGATGTAGATGACGGGAGTCAATACCTGGCTCTTGAAGATAACCAAGAAAATATTGTGTAAGAAAATACTGGTGAGGTATATATATTTATATATATATTTGAATATTATATTTATATATATTTGAATATTATATATATATTTGAACATCTATCATCTATTATGTATACACATGATATTAATTTATTCTTTTTTATACGTAGCCCTCTAGATCAACGACCACAACGGCGAAAAGCAAAAAAATTCGAGGCCCGAAAAAGCCATTGGAGGGGCGCTACATAATATCAAAATTCAATATCGAGATAGGCGAACCACTTGGTCCACATGCAAGGAAATTTGTGCAATATTGTGGGTGCCTTGTAAGGGACAGACTTCTGATCAGTGCCTATGAATGGAAGCAAAAGATCAATGAGCCTCATGTTAGTTTTGTATCTGATCTTGATAAGAATTTAATTTGGGATGATATCCTTCAACATTTCACGTTGCAAGCAGATGATTATGATGCTATCAACGATGATGAATTGAAGGAACTAGTTCGAAAGTGGGCTATGAAGAAGATGGCCACACAATTCTAGACTTGGAAGAAATCCCTATGCACGAAATACGTCAAGAAGAACCTAACGCCCAATTTCAATACTAGCAGCCCGCTCGCGAAGTTGAGGCCCTACTGGAATGATTTTGTATAGTACAAGACATCGGAAGAGGGTGAGGAACGGGTGAGAAGGAACCAAGAGAATGCCCGACATAAGGTATACCACCATGGCATGGGATCAGGTGGCTACGCGACTGCCATTCCCAAGTGGGAGAAAATGGAAGTGGATATTTTTGCCAAGGGTATCGCCCCAAAATCACTCAATTAGTCCACACGCGCGAAGAATTAGTTTTTCGCTCATGGGGGAAGACTGGACCTAGAGACCGGGAAGCTGGTTCATGGCACAAAACTTGAAAGAGCAATACAAAGATTGTCTTATGCTCTACAAGCTAAAGCTATTGGTGCGTTCATGCCTAATAGAGAGAAGGATGAACTGACGTATGCCCTCGGGACCGCTGAACACAGTGGCCGAACGAGAGGTTTAGGATGGAACATTTCTTGGGAGCATGGTTTCCCTAATGATAGAGATACCTACAGAAGACGACAGAGAACAAAGGATGAGGATGCAGCGTGGATCAGTAGGTTGGAGGAATTGGTTCGTGAGTCATGGGAGGCGTTGCTTCAAGCACAGGAGCGCGAAAAAAACATGCAAGCTAGAATGCATGATGAAATCAGAAAGCAAGTGTAAATAGCAATGAGTGCCCAAAGGCAGGCATTAGATCTAGGAATCAACATTAATATTAGCCCCCCTGATCAGTTGAAAAGCAGCTGCACTTCCATAGAGTTGCCAAATCAAGATGACGCAATGCTACGTTTCCCCATGGATGACATTACTGCACCGTTTACATCATGTGATCTACATATTCCAAAAGAGAATGCCACAATCATGGTGGCTCTTGGTGTTTTTTCTCCTCCAGATCCTACCAAGACACCAAGAATCCATGGGGCAATAATACCACCTGGATATGTTAGCGTCTCAGTGGATAGAGTTAACAAAGGTTTTAGTGATCTGCCTCTTGACATTCTAGGAGGTGATGGGAAGAAGACTCTAGGAGAAGCAGAGAAGACATTCATACTATGGCGCAAGTGCTACATCATTATTCCCGAGGTCTCTAGTCCACCGCCGCCTCCTCAACTGCCAGACAATAGGTGCGGACAAAAGTGAACGAAATAATTTTTTCACAAATTTTCTATTGACATGCATGATTAATAATAACAATTTCTTATACCTAATTATTCTTTTTTGTAATCGCACAGCAGGGCCTTCGCCAACCTAAGTCCAATTATTCAATCTCCAGATCATCAGAGCGCTCCGGGCAATGATTATGTAACGCCGCCACCACCACCACCTCCAAGGAGGTCTCCAATGCCTCCAAGGAGGTCTCCACCGCTGCCACCTCCAAGGAGGTCTCCAATGCCTCCAAGGAGGTATCCAGCTCCTAAGAGGTCTGCCCCATAAACTAAGCCGTTGGCCCACCAGCCGACAAAGAAGAAAGCCTCCTCTAATCCAGTTATTCCCCGAAAACTGTCTTACGAGAAAAGTGAAAAGGAATTAAAGGCTGAAGTACAAAAAGATGTGAAAAGTTTCTTTGAAAATGTAAGAAAGCAACGACAAGCGAAGGAGAACCCGGAGAAACCGTACTTCTACCTAGCTCTAGATCTTCTAAGAAAGAAGGTGGACCAGAAAAAGCAAAAATCTCAAAAGACTCGGTCAAAATCAGACTACGACCGCTCTCTCACCAAGTCATTTGAGGGGGCGCAGAAAAAGACTAGAGCAAGGAAAGGTGTTGCACAACTCGGACAACAATCACAACAATCAGTCCCCCCTCTTGTCATTCATAATGAATATGGTTCAAACTTAGACTTACCGGACGTCAATTTTGAGGAACTGGTTCGGTTTTATGAGGATACAGGTTTCGACCTTGCCCAAGTGCTGGCTGAAGGACCATCTACTCCGAAAGTGGATCCTTGGAAGAAATTTAAACATGGAAAGAGTCTATACAACCCTAAGGCCTTAGGTGAACTGGGTACACAAATGTACCTGCTAAACAAGTGGTACATGGCGGCGTGTAAATAGGGAGAGAACTTTGTTTCTGTCAGAATTAGAAACCAACATTACTTCCGTGGCGATGACGTTATATATGTCGAGTTTGGAGAATTACACCAACTATGCCACCTGAACTCTCTCGACAAAAGTCTCATTAGCTGCTATTATCTGTAAGTGTGATTATTTTCTACTATTAAAGTGTATATATATAAAGCTACATGTATATATATAAATTATATATCCTCACACTATTTTTATATATGGAGATATGAGATGACAGAACTCAGAAAGAGACAGGATAATGATGTTGGTTTCGTTGATCCAAATGTCGTATTCAAACACCCTGATCCCCCGCCTCCTGGATGGAAAGCTGGACTCGAGAAAAATCTCATAAGGTTCTTAGTGAACCAACAAAATAAGGACATACTATTCCCTACAACTTCAAGTGAGTGTTAAATAATTAATGTCGATCATATGGACATTTGTTCAATTATTTGCTTACTAGCTAAGCTATCTCCCACATATACATATGTTGACTCTAGTTAATGTCGATCATATTTGTGTATAAAAACATATGCAGCAATCACTAGATATTGATGGTCATCGATATGGCCAATAGTTAGTTGCGCATCTTAGATTCGTTAAGAAAAGAGCAAACAAAGTACCAAGACATGATAGATATTATCCAAGGGTAATTTGGTCTCTCTAGCAACTATATATACCCCGATCTCTTAACTGCAACAATTATTAAAGGCCAAATTAAAATTTTATTTTATTGGGCGCAGTGTTTGGAAAAGTTTCATTGAGGAACAACACATGAAACATTACAAAGCGCCACTGGATGTAATCGCACACAAAGTAAGTACCAGCTACATATATATATATATATATATATATATATATATATATATATATATATATATATATATATATATATATATAATTCAATTAACACCATGCATGCTTTCAATTCACCGGATCTTTTTTCTCGTAAAAGTGGGTTCTGAGGCAAGAACATGGGAACAACTACTGCAGATACTATGTTTGCGAGTTCATCATGGCGTACTCAAAAAGAACTCCGGAAGAGAACCTCAAAGTACGTTATATAAATATATTCATATATTTACAATTTCTTTTATTGCTAATATATATAAGTAATCACGTGACCAACACACACACACACACATATATATATTAATACTTCACACACACATATATATATATTAATACTGTTCCTTTAACTTTTATTGAAGACTCTATGGTTGAAGGAAAAAGTTATACGACATGATCAACTAAAAGCAATTCAAGAGACCATAGTAGGATTTCTTAATGACTAGGTCCTCAACCCCGCCGACGAGTTCTATAATGACGTCAACGAAACATGGAAGTCAAACCAGATGGAGTGAATTTGTTATTCCAAGGATATGATAGAATATACAATGCAAGCTTTATTTATAATATATATATATATACATATTATATGTCCATAAAATTACGTACAATATATGTATATGCATGTAATATATACGTTAGTTTCATACTTTAGTTTGTACAAAATGTTCGAACATTATAAACGTGTAGAATACGTATATTATTAGCAGCGTAGAATGCGTATTCGAAAATCTATTCGAAAACCAAAACGAATCATCAATTGAAAATAGAAATAAAAAAAGAAAAAAATAAAACCTTTAGTCCCGGTTGGTAATACCAACCGAGACTAAAGGGACGACCCACATGGCCAGGCCAGGAGGCCTCTTTAGTCCCGGTTGGTATTACCAACCGGGACTAAAGGTGGACATTTAGTCCCGGGCGCGAAACTAGGACTAAAGGAGGGGCTCTTTAGTCCCGGATTCGTGCTTCTAGTTCCAAAACCAGGACTGAAGGGGGTTGAGAACCGGGAGTATAACTCGTTTCTCTATTAGTGTAGTGCTATCATTAAGGCGTCCGAATGGCCGGACGTCGCTCCGCTCACTTTCGCATGCGCCGCTCGTCTAAAAAAATCAACTTCCGAATACCTCACTCCACTTCGCTCCCGCCCTTACCCCTTCCGCGCACCTCATCCCATGCCGCAGCGCACCAACACCTGACGCCCTCCCCCACTAGGAGCTATAGGGTCGAGATGATAGATTGGAGGGGTGAATAGTCCTTTCTAAAATTAAGCGCGTCGGCTAACCGAGATAAATGCAAAATTAAAATTAATGGTCTAGCCAAGACTACACCCCTCTATCTAAATTCACAAGCACCTTATAAAAATCTTAATTAGGCAACAAAGGTGTCGGGCTAGCTAGAGCTAACCTAATCAATTCTAGAGCAAGGTCACACAAACCTATACACTAGTACTTTGCACAACTGGAAGAGCTAGTAAGCAAAAGTACAAAGCTCCTAAGCTCACTAGCAATGCTCAATAACAAGACGAGTAATGCCAAATTAGAAAGCTCAAATTAGTTAGCTACACAAACTAAGCAATGTGACTAACAAGGTTACTCAAACCAAATTAGTCACGCAAATGAGCTACTTCTATACTACACAAGCAAGAAGGTAACTAGCAAGCTACACAAGCTAACTAATTACAAGAGCAACTACACAAGCACAATGTAAATAAAGTAAATACAAGCTTGTATAATGAGGATGCAAATCAATGGGAAGGCAAGGATGACACAGTGATTTTTATCCTGAGGTTCATGTGCTTACCAACATGCTAGTTCTCGTTGAGACAAGATCCAAGGTTGCTACCGGTCCTCTTGCTAGTGGTGATCCGCAAGTCACACACTCCCACATGGAGTGCTTACCACAAGCTCTAGCACTTGATCTGGCCAGACCACTTGTCGCCCTTCGTGTCTTGCTCTACTAGAGTTGCTCTTCGTGGCTCCTACGGGGTGAGCACAATCTCCCTCACAATCACTTCTCTGGACCACCGCACAATCTTCTTTGCATGCTTCGATGAAGATCATCACCCAGGCATCTAGGAGGTGGAAACCTTCAAGAGTAACAAGCACCATTGGCTTACAACTCGATCACCTAGTGCCACTCGATGCAACCTCATGATGCAACACACTAGGATCACTCACTCATAATGGATTCACACTTCTTGCAAATAGAAGTGAGTTAGAGGCTTCTCAAACCAAGCACACACAAGGACAACACACCCCCAAGGTTCTCAACCTCAGCCAAGCCTGAGCTCCACCTCTATTTATAGCCCCCAAGCCAAATAGAGTCGTTGGAGCAAAACTGTTGGTTTCTATGAGGACACCGAACACGGTGGTGCCTGGCACTGGACACGATGGTGCCCCTCCCAATGGTTAGAAACTAGCCGTTGGTCACCGGACTGGGGTGACGGTGACCATCCAGGCCAACCCCGCGAAGTCCCCACTCTCTGGAATTTTAGGGCGGTGCACCACCGTCACCAGGGCAGTGACCCCCTCGCTCAACCGCTGAAATAGCTAGCCTCGAGAAAAACACGACGGTGGCACCAGACAGCTCTTGGCAGTGCACCGCCCTGCACATGGTGGTGTACACCATCAATGGCGGTGACCACCTCCACTGCTGTTGCTATGAACCGAGGCTAGGTGGGCACCACCCTAGTGGTGGTGGTGCTAGCCTCAACAATCCTTCTCGGCTGAGACCAGCCGGGCACCGCCATAGGGGTGGCAGTGCACCAGACAGGGGGTGGAGGTGCCACCCAGGCAGCACCCCGCGCCCAGTTTTGCCTCCTTTTCTTCACCAACTTCTTCACCCTTACAAATGTGCTAACACCTCCAAGTGATCACCAACTTATGCACGTGTGTTAGCTTTCCACAAACATTTCACAAATGATTAGTCACTCAATTCACCACGCCACTCGATCCTAACACGTATGCAAGGTTAGATCGCTCAAGTGGCACTTAGAAGACCGATATGAAAACAAGTTTGCTCCTCTTAATAGTATAGCCATCTATCCTAAACCTGGTCATCAACTTCTCTACACACTTATGACTGGTGAAATGAAATACCCTAAGTTATACCTTTGTCTTGCGCATTCCATTCCATCTCCTCCATCGTTGATGCAATACATGCACCAACCAATCACCAAATGATATGATCTACTTCATATCATCACGTGACCTTGTTGGTTCATCGATCTTGACATCACTTGCTTTTCCCTGTTGCCTTCGTCCATCGGTGCCAAGTCTTGCTCAAGCTTCACCGCCACGCGGTCCATCGCTCCAAAGCCTCCAACTTGCCCTTCATGCTTGCAACCGGTCCATCCAGCCAAGTCTTGTCTCGATCTTCTTCACCTTAGTCACATGACTCAATGTCATGTCTCATATGCAATAATCTCCTTCATCACATATGTGAACTTTGCAACATCTCCAAGCCATTTCACCTCTATGGCATATGTTATTCACACACATGTATCTGTAGACTAATCACCTGTGTGTCTCACATTAAACACAATTAGTTTACCTAGGTTGTCACTTAATTACCAAAATCAAACAAGGACCTTTCAATCTTCCCTTTTTGATAATTGATGACAACTCTATAAAGATATGGAAATTAAGCTCATTTCAAGCTAGCACTTCACACAAGTGTAAATTGCTAACTTGATTTGGATTTTATGCTACTTATCCAACATTTAAGCTCTATGTCAAGATTTGGATAAGCACCATAAAACCTGACTTGGTAGTGATAACTCCCCCTACATGTGTGCTCAAATGGTTTGGTTTCAAGTTTACACACATGCATAAATATGAAATTTGTGGAAGTGTTACCACTACTAAGTGATGCTAAGGTGTATAGAATAACCTTTGAAGCATAATACCAATCGGAGTTGCACTTTTAACATCATCCTTAGCATCATGAGTAGCTAGACAACAAAAACACTAGAAACCCTGTGAGATCAACATTATAAGCAAGGTTCTAGTACCATTTGTAAAACACACAAGTCTAGCTACCATCCTATGCATGCTTGTTATCATATCTCATCATTCAAGTTCTATAACTAGCATGCACCATACAAGCATGCATATCAAATTTAAAAACTTATGCAATGCAAGCAAGAATATGACTATGCACATATCAAATGCAATCAATCAAAGTTCATGAGCTTGCTCTCCCTACTTGTGTGCTTCTCTTGTCCAAGAATTTTGATCCTTCTCAATTTCTCAATGTTGCTCCTTCTTTATCCGTATTCATGTCCAAATCCAACTTCCCTCAATATCTTTGTACTAATCTCTCCCCCTTTGTCATCAATTTCCATAAAAGGTGTGCATCTCTTGATATAAAGGGTTACATTGAGGTAGATGGTTGACACTTGAATCTTGCATTTTTATGGACACCACTACATGTGTTGGAATGACACCACTTGTATAGCTCTTGAGATACCACACATAGGATCTTTGACCTTGATACCAATTGGTGGGACACCTCCACCTAAGTCATTCCAAGGGTCATCCATTTATTAAACTTGAGCTCTTGTATGTGAGGGAACTTGCTTCACTTGATGATCACTTAAAGTTGAGGATCACTAGTGGAACCGCCATCTTGTATGAATGATACCATGTGTAGAGATGTGATACCACGTGTATGATTGATTTGTCAATAAAAACCATTTCTTGAACATTTGCTATCTTCATGAGTACCACTTATAGGATATCACTTGTAAGTTGATCTAGA